>NW_024750852.1:7172230-7448044 GCF_018991925.1 Homarus americanus
GGAATTGTACTCTTCATAATATGCTGTACCGACTTTTTTGTTTCCATTACTAATAATTTCTCGCACGCCCTTGCCTGAGTTTGCAACGATCACGTGTCATTGTAGACCAACACAACGAATTAACGCCTTTCACCACTGATACCTGCTATCTAGGTATAAATAAAAGGGCATTGCCCCCAGTTCTTCACTGTACAACAAAATTAATGTTATTACCGAGAATTCCGTTCTTCATAAAATTTTTGATTGGTCCTATTAGATACTTTAATAAGGCATGCATAATGTCAAACAAAAAGTAATAGATTGGAATGCAACTTTGTAGACATTTATTTTCCCCACTTCAAAGATTTTCGAATTGCATAAGTATTGTACATCATCCTTATGTTGCTGCTATTCATTGACTTTTGATCTTATAATGTCATTACTGCGCCTCAACAACTAAGGTCTCTTGCAGCAAGGACTATATATTTTATCCTTGTCTTGCAGCGTGTAACAAGGTTAGTAATTATTACACTAGTCCATCAACAAGAAAAACTGGAAATATATTGAACTATTTTGTTACACTCTAGTTATATGATCCTAAAATCCTATCTTGGTTTTTCTTACAGCCAACCTAACCTAACCTCATCCCCCCAAATAGTGTTAAGGTGGTTAACCATTAGTCAAAATAAACTGGGTGGAAATTCTTCGGTTAATCCGAAAACTTTTACAAACAAAAAATGCTGCCACACATTCATCACGCTCAATTAATAGCATTGTGACGTCACTGACCGTTTGGATGACGTAGGGCCGCCGCTTCTCCACTGACGCTCGACACTCCTCGATCGTGTTTTTGTGGGCGGAGATGATGAGGGTTAAGGAAGCTAACTGTGGGCGGACCTCCACCTCCCCCACGCCCACTACTTCCACCACCTCACCCATACCTCCACACTCCTTGTAGGTTCGTTAACTGTGAGTGTGAGGTGGCGAGGGTCAGAGCGGCTTCTTTCTAGCTTGGCGTATTGGGTGGTTTTTAATTTCGCGAACTGGTGATTAGGATTCCATTTGGTTTCCTTTATATCACAGGATTCATCACGGTCTCGTTAAAAATATTATTCTATTCATATTAAATCAAATATTTTGAGAGAACTCACATTTTGGCGGCTGTTATGTCACGACGTTTATTATTTTCCAAGATCTTTGATGATAGTGAGTTTATTAGTTGGCCTGCACGTGATCACAATGAACAAATCAGATTTACCTGTACAACTGATAAAGAGTGGAATAATTTTCATACCCGTAAGTGGAAGAAATGCAAATAAATGTCCATTATCGATCATGTAGTCAGCCGAGATGCAGCAAGACACGTGAGCTTGTTGTGATGGTTACCATGACAACACGCCACGTGTTGCTTGCTTGCGCTGGGAAGGAAAGTAATAGTGAAATGAATTGCAAATAACACGGAGATAGATACACTGATGATATCTTTTTGAAAATTTTGTCACGTGATACTAAATTCTCTTAGTTTAATGACAAATCGTTTAACCGGTTTATTAATATATTTAAATTAATAATATACGATGTTTATCATTGAGGAAATAAATTTCTAGTATAACTTAAAACTTATGGTAAGATTTGTATGAAAGCGAGACAAACTTTGGAATATTATTACATTTACACACATTAATTGTCAGCGAGGCTATGCAATAATTTCGTAGGCAGAACGTGAAAAATAATTTAAATGTATTTTCCCGTTAATATTCTGAAATAACGTCCTTGTCTGAGTTATGTAGTAGCAAGTTGTAATTTAAAGTTCAAGCTAAATTTGCACCTTGCAATCCTTGAATATCTTACAATGCATCACTTATGAGAATAACTGTAGATTGACAAAAGGTAAACAGGATATTTTGAGAACGTTTTCTTGTTACGTATACAGGAGAAAACTTTCCTTTAGGAGCAATGTGTTTCATGCAGGGTACAGAAAGCTCAAGCACACGAGAGAGGAATAACGAATACACACGTCAGCCTTGTAGCACGTTGATGCAATGCTCAGCGACGCGTCTACAGTATTTTTGAAGCTGTAGTGATATGAATGGTGAATTACCGGGATATCTTCGACCATTGCAATATTCTTGTAATGTATGGACTAAAACTCGGCTGCTGGCTCCTTGTGTGATGAGTTTAGGTGCAATGAAATGTGTGAAGTAATGTGATTTTTGTTCAGATCGGTAACTGGATTAGCTGAAACAAGACCAAGTGCAATGAAACAAACAAATCATTGAGACTGTTGATGCAGTAAAGTGATACAGTGTTCGGGAACAGCGTACAGGGTCAAAGCAACGACGTCTGAAGGCCAAACGATATGCCTAATGCTCAGTAACTTTTTTTTTACGGGATTACCCCACCAGGGCACAGGTCAATGACCCACATCAGGGCCTGGGGGCGAAAATATTATAAGTATAATAATAATTAATAAAAATTAAAATAAATATTAAATAAAGATGCAATATAATAATAATAATAATAATAATAATAATAATAAAAAAGATCAATAATGAGAAACGATATACTGTATGTATGTTGTCATGGGTTGCGTTAGGCTTACCCACGCAACCAACTCCAAAGTTTGTTTTACCAGAGATAAGACGCCCGGCGAGGCATAACTGGGACATGTATTTTTCAATTAGTGTATGTCAGCCAGCCTTTAGGGGGGTGGGCAGTGAAACAGTGTTGTACTGTTCATTGCTTCACACCCAAAAACCTCATTTTAAGTAGTATCCCCTGAGCCATGGGTTAGTTAAGACGTCGTCTCCATCCTCTCCCTCCTGAAGGGGGGCGGGACACCACACCACACAGAGTACTCCACCGCCACTCCGTCCTGTGAACCGTCGTCGACACGAGACTAAGCGTGTTAACCTAGTTTGTTATCCCCGTGGAAATATCACCTGTGGATGCCTGGTTGCGACAAGAGCAATCCAGGCTGGTCTATTGCACCTAATGGTTAATTCAAGTCACGCTTACCAGTTCTACTTGCCGCGACAACCGTCCACAGTGACTGTCAGTGACGCGAGACTATGTGTGGTAACCCAAGAGTACCTTTTTGTTGTTATGGCCGTGGGAAGAAGTTATTGTGATGAAGCCTGGTTGCAACAAAGGCAATCCAGGCTGGCAGTAAATGTATCACTTGAAGAATTAAGGTTCTGTTAAGTCACACCCATTGTAGAGTAACCACATGTGTCCCCAAGTTGAAAATTCCCTGTTTTAGAAGATTAATTTTATTACAGCGTGAACGTGAGTAAATCATATATCCATGCAAATTGTAAATCATTGTATGGAAGCTTGACAAATAAATGTAAGTGCAATTATCTGCCCGTATCTGTGATCCTATCTTATTATTACTAAAGGTAATGACTGATTGGTTATGACATAGTATAACCAATAACTTAGATGGATGTTGAAAATTAAATGAATTCATTAAATCATCATTTATCAAGTATAAATCATGGAATGTCGAGTGGTGAGTCAGTGGCGTAGCTAAGTGTATGCCGCCAGGCGCCCTGATTGCGGTGACCTAAAAATACATATTGCATACAGCTACTCTCTTTTATATATATATATATATATATATATATATATATATATATATATATATATATATATATATATATATATATATATATATATATATATATATATATATATATATATATATATATATATATATATGTATATATATAAATATATATATATATATATATATTAAATAGTTTGCCTTACTGTTGTCAGACAAAAGCCACCCCGATCAAAGTAGGGGGCTTTTGTCTGGGTGGCTTTCGTCTAGGGGGCTTTTGTCTGGGTGGCTTTTGTCGGGGGGGCTTTTGTCTGTACCCCAGTGAGGATAGTGTCTTAGTATAAAATCGCAATGCTGTGAAACAAAATCTTAATATTTAATCTCAGTACCGCAGCAAAAGTCACATCAATATTTTTTAACCAATACTTTGATATTTCTTACCTTATAGTATTATGTCTTCCAACGAAGTAAATAACTGGATCGAAAACACAAGAGAACTTAAAAGTCGTCTAGCCTCCCCTCGTCTTGTCACGATGGAGACTTATGCAGAACTGAAGTGAATTGCTTGTAACTGGTGGATCGGTCGGCTGTACATGAACTGATATGACCCGAGACTGCATGGTTTTGCAGCTACTGGAGACGTTAATTCTTCCCTTTGTATCGGCGGCAAATTAATCCTCGTCGTGTCTGACCTAACACCTGACCCACACCACATGAGCTCACTGGCGTACTTGTTTGAAGTTGTTTCCTTAATCCTCAACAGGTTACAGGTTGTGTGTGTGGCGGGGGGGGGGGCGCATAGCAAGGGTGTAGCTCATGACGTGGCCGTGATGATGTGGGTCTGGTGTTAGGTCAGACACGACAAGGATTAACTTGCCGCCGATACAAAGGGATGGATTAACGTCTCCAGTAGCTGCAGATATGGGTGATGAGCAGACCCAAAAGTGCCGCCCCCCCCTAGCTACGCTAGTGGGTGGAGTGAACTTCTACGTAGATATGCCATAATCTCCTGTAAGTAATCAGTGTGAAGGTATCGGACTCTACGGTAAGAAATAAGAAATACGACATATTATTATCTTTATATAATATAATCCACTCCTACTACCACCGATTCTTCTTGGTGGACCGATGCACCACCAAAACCATGACATATGTTGTGTAACACTACTTGTGTTATCAAAGTTAGAGAAACAATTGAAACCCTGCAATTGTGTGTAAATGAGGCAGAAAGTCTGATCAGCAACCTGGAACTTGGTCACAAAATTTGTGATGCCATATGGCAGCAGGGTCTACCATTAGATAATACATATTGCTTCCAATATCTTCCCAGGCGGTAGTACCTCCCTTTTTGATAGCTGCCTACTACTAAACTACTTGTAATACCTAATTATAACGACTTTTATGGCCCAAGATCAAAATCGACGTACAAATTTGAAAATAGATACAAATATTGCATTTTATTATTGTTGTCAGTATTGCTGTTGTCATAATGTTAAAATTTTATTACTGTGCTTCAACAACGAAGGTCTTGAGCGCGTAACAAGTAAAACTGTACACTATTACATCAACAATTAGAAATTGTGAGATAAATTTCTGTCAGAATTTTATTGTAATGTTGCTATTGATAATCTAGACTAGATGCTTTGATTAGTTTACTTATTACTACAGGGTATGTGTAATATTTATATTATGGTTGATGTAATTAGCCTGTGCTAATGAAAATATTTATGATTTATTATTTGGAATAATAACTACATTAATTGAATACAATTTGAACATATGCATTCTATTATCATTTTCTTCAGTGATGAGAAAACCTGGTGAAGTCAAGTTACAATAACTCAGTACAGGTATACGAAAAGTGGAAAGACGGTGAAACATCAATATTTCATAATGACATAAGTTACATTATATCCTTTCTGTGATGTGGTTATGTGAAATGCCCACGTTAACATGAACTGAATATACTGTATTGTTCATACTGTATACTAATACGGAAATAACGAGCCACCAAAAAATCCGTTTTTATCGTGAAACCAAATATATATCTAATTTGTTTATCCAAAGTATTCGGTAACGAAATCCTTAACATATATTACAGGTATATAATATACCTGTAATATTTTCCCGTCATATCGCCCAGTTTGAAATATCTTCAAATAGTCTACTGTAGCTTGTGTTTATCATGGGGTCGCAGCGCTAAATGAATTAAGTGATAATTATTTGTTATTTATTCGTTAAAAAAATGTGGAGTAGCGTTGAGTATGATATCTCAAATCTAACTTGGAAGTGTTTTAGCGACAAGTTACTGGAGAAGGAAATTAGCTGTCCGGGGACCTTTTTTATTAAAAGTTTGCAGTTGAAAACAGAAATGGCGAAAGAAAATTATCCAGATGAATTCGACATTTTTTAAGCAATATGAATGAAACGCTATCCCCAGTAGGTCATCATGCCTTAGGATAGTGTGGGGTATGGGATGTTTGGGTTCACACTCAGGATGGGATGGAGAAAGGAAACTCACAATGTGCTCTCTGTATACATGTTGTATTGGATGTACAATGCAGCTTGGTGCTGGGAAGTGGCAGCGTAGTTACAAGTGTGATGTAGAGAGAGCTGGTTGGGGAGGATGCTCAGAGGAGGACAGCTTGTGGGTCGCCATGCTCGCCGGCGGGAGCGAGGGCCGCCAGGCAGCGGCGGAGGAGGTGGTGTTGCTTGCTGCGGCTGTAGCTAGAAGAGGGAGGGCACCACGAGGTTAGGTCTTAAATGGCGGGGGTAGGCGTGGCTTAGTAGTTGACCTCCGTGGTGTATGGCGGCGTTGGTTGACCAGACCACGAGGCATACACTGGGGAATTCGCGGAGTCGGCTACTCGGCGACAAATAGCGTTTGTAGGGGAGAAATCCACTACAATAGCTCCCCTACATGTCCGAGTTTAGAGCCACTGCTACCCAGCGATCCAGGAAAATGTACTCGATATCTCTCCAGGAAGTCAGACCTTAATTTGATGACGTGTAGTTTTGAGTCTTTACAACAGTACGTATATTGTGTTTGTAGTTTACTCCGTGCTCGCGATCCTGAACGAATTCGAGTGCCAACGACTCTGCGTGTGATGAGTTTATTGCAAATGCCTCGTCGGATACGACGTGTGTTAATGTTTGTCTCCCTGGCCCTTCTGGTACTGTGGGCACCAGTACGCCAACTCTATGCTCCAATGGAACCATATAGTAAGTTCCTAATTGTGTAAAAAAAAAATTATGCGGGCCAGCAGTATGGGTACAGATATGAAGATTGCACAAATTGTCAACCATTTCCAGGCCTTAGAAGGTTCACTGTCTAACCATGTGAGTGTTGTCTACATATTGTATTTTACTCACGCCGGAGAGGATGTGTGAATAAAAATCCGTCGTTAGTCATGTGACTGTGACTACTGTATATGTCGCCATATACAGAAATCGCTAGTTTGTTTTCTCAGGATAATCTATATTATAGGGATCTATAAGGTCAGAGATCAAGGTACTCAACCGCTTTACTAATTAACTAAATATACAGGACAGTAAAAAGAAAGAGGACAGTTCACAATGCCCTGAGAAGTTGAGTCCTGAGATATATATATATATATATATATATATATATATATATATATATATATATATATATATATATATATATATATATATATATATATATATATGTGTGTGTGTGTGTGTGTGTGTGTGTGTGTGTAAACGTGTACTAAAAAGATAATTAGTTTTATGATAATGCCAAATGACATTTCTGTCTCGTGGGTGTATATATATAAACATATATTTGCTCTTTGAACTCCCGCAGAATCCTCCCCAGTAGCTGATATGTCTCCAATATCTTACATGAGAGGAACAGTGCCCCCCACACCTGGGGAATTGAGAGTCATCTCTCAAGAGCCGTTAAAATACAATATATCTTTTTCTGGTGAGTCCCTGGAAGAGTTGCAGAGTCTAGTGAGTGACCTGATCGATGTCATGACGCAGCCAACCTACTCTTGCAGAAAATTCGTTAGCCAAGGAGGAACCTCCTGCCAGAAGATCTTTGATGGACAAAAGTAAGTTGGTTGGTATGGGCGTGACTAATTGCAGTTGTGGAATGGGTGGTGTGAATGAAAGTTTATTTTATAGATTATTTCTCCTTGAATATTGTAATTTGTAGGAAAATAAAAGGAAGTTCCTTAAATTTACTGATGTGAATTACTTTATCAGCGTCAACACCCAAACATAGAATGTACAGATTTTGTCAAAATCGAACATTTCACTCCTATTCGTTAATGTAAATCAATAAACAGTACCTGGGATATCCCATGATTTGCCATATTTGTCAAATTAAATTTATTCCAAATTTAACTGATGTAATATTACAAAAGCTGTCTGGCTCATTCTGTTGTGAAGTGAGAATGCATCAACATACACTGTTGGGTAATGTGTATAATTCTGAACAATGTTATTTATGAGTTTTGTTTACAATAATTAGGCATAATAATATTGAACATGTATGTGAATTTATCTATTTTTTTTATATCAAGCGATTATGCATGTGTATGTACAGTACTAGTACTGTATTGAGGTTGTTCAGGGTACGTACTTGTATTCCTGTGTGCCTACCGAGATAACTACAATACTGCACCTGTTGACATAATCTATTTAGAAGTAACCAGATTTATTTCAGATAAGCAATAACACATCACCTTAATCCAGGATGGTGTGTTTGGACATGTTCGAAAGTAGGCCCAGCAACTTCTGCATGGTGTATTCATTCGGTGTTGGCCATGACTTGAGCTTCGACGCAGACATGGGCAAATTAGGTTGTCAGGTGTTTTCATTCGATGATGATGCCTCCCATGACATCTATAAGAGGGAACCTTTTCCCAGGTAATGTCAACTCAAAATGTGTAATGTTGCTTCAACTGATAATGGTTAAAAAATGGTTTTGACTACAGTATGACAATCTAGATCAGCTAAGAATGCAGTTCAAAGAATAAGGAGCATTTGGCCAGAAATTGGTAAAAACTGTGTATGCTACTCATACTCCATTTCACTTATTCTTGGTGTTTAGCAACTTCACTTATCACATCACTACCAGGAGCCAACATTTTGGCAATTCTGCTGAATCAGCATTTCAGAGTTGACAAGGCTGCATATGTCAGTTTTCAAAAAATATAGCTTGAATTTTACGGGTTGTCTAGATGACTTTATTTTTCATAATCATTTTGAGGATGCAGTACAAGTCACTTCTACACTGTCTTTCAGGGTACATTTCATCCATGTTCGCATAGGAGCAAGCAGAGATGTTCAGCTGTTGAATAGCCATGATAAATTCAACTTACCTCACATGTACCTGTACAGGCCCTTGGATAACATCATGTACCTTCTTGACCAATTCCGTGCTAACATAGACTTTCTTAAAATCGACATTGAGGGCACGGAGTTTGATGTACTAGAAGAGTCACTGTTTAAGGTAGGACATTTTCTTTAAATTTTATTTCTGTTACTGTTTTTGTTGTTTTTTTTTTTCACATTACTGAAAAGACTGTTTTAATACAGATAAGATTGAGTATGTTTTCTGGTTGGTGTTCACATTATTAAACTAAGTTAAATCTCCATATCCAAGAATATTAAAATATTTATAATCATCTTTGAGAACAAAAGTTCCTACAGATTCTCCAGAAGACAAATAGGATATTACTCCTATCATAATAACACAGTGATGAGAATGCATCCAATGTCGTCCAGTTGTCTGTCTGTCTGTCTAGAAATAAATCTTTGAAGCACGTTGTCCTCAATTTTACGGGGGTGAATTTAAACAATCTGTGGTCTTTTATCACATTACCATGCTATATGATACCTATCCTAATTCTGAAAAAAAAATATTTCCCCAATAGAAGACAATATCTAAGGACAATAGAAGCAAAAATCATGGCTGAATAGTGATGTGTTGTGTTGTTACTGAAATCATGGACGAGCTAAAGTACGTAATGTTAACCGGAGATAGTGCATGATCATCCCCTACCATCTTCAAATTTGTTGACCAACCCAGGGTGTGGAGTATTGGTCAGCTCCTATGGGGTCCATCCTGCCTCTCATGGAGGGACAGGAAATATTACACACCCATTCCCTAGGCTATCCGCACCTCCTAAACAAATTTCAGCTCTAACCTTCAAAACTGTGGAAATGCATCTGACCCACAAGACAAAAACTACCAAAGAGTTTTACCTCATATTTTTTTTATACTGTTAGAATAGTGTAATGGCTAACCTTGTTACGCACTTGAAGACCGACATTGTTGAAGTATAGTATGGTTTTAACATTATAACAAAAATGACCCAAAATTGGAAATACAGGGCCAACCCTCCCCTCATGGTAGACCAGGAGATTGTTTATTGTTCCACCCCCTTAGATTGACTGATTACTGTATTTTACTCTCGTGTCCACTGCACTACAATATATTATACATAATTAAGAAAATTTTAACAAAGTTTTTTTTGTAATAAGTCAGTAGATAAAAGGATGAAAAATTAATTTCCGTAAAAATTAATTTTAAGTTTCTTTGCCGATTAATTTGCTCATTACATCTGTATTCAGTTCAAACCAAACATTTTATGTCTGCACAGACGGACGTGCTAGAGAGAACTAGGCAAGTGGCTCTCGAGGTGCATCTTTCAGCTTTCCTCGACCAAAATCAACCCATTCACCACCTTCACCACGCCCTAACCAACTATACCAGGTCGGGACACTAACAAGTCATCTAATTTTTAATAATAATTTAACTCATAAAATATTATTTACATTCATATATATTCCAATTGCAGACTGAGTTCAAATTTTATGAACATTACTTTTTTCCCTCTGAAGATATCCATACCTACAGTAAGTCTTTCTGCATTTACACAATATTTATATTTTGATAATTATCAAGATGCTGTATATATCAGCAGCTTCTAATGTATTGGTAGGGTATTTCGAGGGTTGGAGGAACGTGGAATGAGGTTGGCGCACTACGAGCCAAACTTCATCAAGCCCGAGCTGGCCACGTTGGCAGGACGTACCTTCTCTCTCTTCTCTGAACTGGTGTGGGTCAATGTCAAGCTGAAGGTCACTCCCAAATACAGAATGCCTAGTAACAAACTAATTGATGAAGTAGAATTAAACTAGCAAAAGTTGACAGTGAAATAAATTATGTTGTTGCTCACATGGGTCCATTTGGTCTATTGGTGTTACAGTACTGTACTCACCTCAATATACAGTAAACCCTTGTCATTAGCGATTTTGATGATTCGCAGTAGCAGAAGGTGGCTATAGTGGCTAGCTTGCAAGCCTTTTCCCGCAGCACAACGAGTCTCCCCACACAGAATCTCGTGTTATACTCTCAAAACTTTAGTGTTTCTGTCCGAAATGGCCCCTGAAAGACTGCCTAGTGTCAGTGCTAGTGGAGTGAAATGTAAAAGGCAGAAGTCAATGATGACCCTGACAAACAAAGTTTTATTATTAGACAAGTTAAAAGAGGGGATGAGTGCTGCTGTTGTTGGTCAGTTGTTTGGTATAGGTATACAGTAGTGCACTAAGGTAGTATAAGTTGCTATTCGCGGTTTTGCCAATTCACGCCATTTCTTGAAACCTATCCCTCGTGAATGGCAAGGGTCTACTGTACTGTATACTGTAATCATGTTAGTTGCATCTGGATTTTCATTGTAGGAATATGGGTACAGTACTTGGAAATAATGAGCAGTATAATTGACCTTACATAATCTATGAACATTGTAAACAAAAATCTTTTATTGTAGAATTTGGTGATTTAAGTCATGCAAAGAATAGTTTGTTTCATGAGGGTAATTAATCAACATCTCATAAGGCAATCTGCTTTCCTGCACTGCCTGATATTGTTAGTAAATAGTACACAATCTTTTTAATATCGAAGGCTACATAAAAATATTCTGTAATGTCATCATACAAGTTCACATTGGTTCAGCACATACATAAATAGTCAATTCATCTAAGCATAGGTGGGTTTCTGTTTCCTCCACCACCTTGTATCAAATTTTTTCTCCCCTCCCATATTTTGTGAAAATATGTAGTGTTACTGAACTACAGTACGTGTACATTCTTTTAAGTTTGTGCAAGGCAATTCATAAATTTCCCCCCTAAGATTTACTGTCAGTTTATGAACATGATGGTCATTGTTTGTCTCATCTTTCTGATCTGGGTGTGTGTTCTTCCACATTTCTAAAATGAACTGGTGTTGTGCATACCTTCAAAGTTTTCTACATTAGAGGTGAGCATTCATTATCCCTCAATTGAAAGTTAAGGGGAATGTAGGCAGTGATGCAGTCCATCTTTTCATATCAAAGTTGTTTTGTAGTCAATATTTTCTATGAAATGAATAGATAGGTCCCAATTATTGGTATGTAAGTTTTGTATTATGTTCATTCACAATGTTTCTTTCTCCTGTTAATTTTGTTATATACTGCATATACCCTGTACTGCTGACTGTAGCTCCTCTTTTCTTCTTTATACAGTATAAGGTGCTACTGAATTAAAATCTAAATACTGTTCCAGAATAATATATGTATCAATGAGCTGTAGCTATTTATTACTATGTTTTATAGGTAGATTTTAAACTAATAATGGAGAAAAGAATGAAATTTAAGTTGAGTTATGTTAATGTATTGACAGTAACAGTACTGGCCATTACTTAGTACTGAATATGTAAAGTGTAAATATGAAACTGTTCAATGCTGTCTTTCTAGAGAAGGTGAATCATGTGCTAAAATGCATCAGAAAGACATAAACCGGTTCCTAATGGAAGTACGACTACATTAAAGGTGTGTAAAGTCACCTCACTGGCTATTTAATATTTTCACGGATGGAACATCAAGAGATGTAAAGTATGTTAAAAATAAAGTGATGGAGAGGGATGCAAGTTTATTTGCCAGGAATAAGGAATGCAAATGTAAGGTGAGTCAGCTTCTATTTGCAGATGATATTGATTAAATGTTGGGTAATACAGAAAATAAGTTAGTGAATATGTTTGAAAGTGTGTGTTGTAAGAGGAGGTCAATAGTGATTGTGAACAAAAGTGTAGTGATGCAGCTAGAAAGTGGAAAAGAAAAAAATTTATGTTAATTCAAATGGGGATAGTGGTGTTCCAGGTATTTGATAGTGGTTGCAGCAACAAACAAAAGTAGGAGTAAAGAACTAATACAGGGTAATCAAAGTAAAAAAAAATAGATGCACTGAAAAATACACAAAAGGAGAGAGAGGACTGTTATCAAAGGAGGCTAAGATGGGAATTTATGGGAAATATTTCTGAAAGTTAACATTATTTATTTTTAAAGAAACACATGAATTCTGGATACAAGAGGAAGAAACAGAATAGAAATGACAGAAACAAGCAGATTAGAAAATACGGAAATGGTATGCTTGACATTAATATGTGGGATGAATAGGATGCAGTCAATATTAAGAAAGTGAGAAACTGTGGAAATGACAAGTGTCAGGTAGAGAGCTGACTGGGGTTTGCTCAGGTGATGCAGACAATATTTCAGAAGTTAGTGGTAGGAGAAAAAGGGGTAGATGAGGAGATGGAAAGATTGAGTGATTAAGACACTATATGGGAGTAGGGTAAATAAATGTCCAGAAAGCAGTGATATATGTGAATGTTCAAGAAAGTCCTGTGTCAAATAGTTTTCCATGCATAGCTAGATATTCTCCTGATGTGTGATGATATGGGTTGTGTCAAGTAAAAAGAGAAAGAACAAAAGTATAGTTATGAATAAATAGCAGTGAAAGAATTTCTATTCTCAATACCAGCCACAGCCCATCATAACAGAAATGAATTTGCAAATATGATCAAATCTGATTTTTATGTTAATTTCAAAATACAGTACTCAATTAGCCTCGATAAAATTTATTAATTTCTGTTATAAAAACGTTTAGAAAACATAACAAAGACAGTGATAATTTATAAACTAATTCAAAATCTATCGACAATTCATTAAAAAATAAAAATAAAATACTGTACTGTACCTCTACTTGCAAAACATACTAAATTTCATTATACAGTACCGTACTGTATAATATGAATGGGTAAGACATATGAAATACCACAGTCATTGATGAACACCTCATTAAGCTTGAGACTAAAATAACTAAAAAAATAAACTTTTTTGCAAGTCTTAAATATATTTTTTCAATTATATGCAATCTTTTTATTTCTGTAACTTAAATAATGAAAAATCCTATACAGTATTCATATTCTTAAACACCTATTGTCTAACTTTATGGATGTAAATTTATCATTAAATGGTTTACAGGAGAATGTCTTTAAGTACAGTACAGTGAATATGGATTAATGTATACAGTATAAGCCTAATGATGTAATGGTTTTCATTAGCTTCTGGCGGGAATTGAAGCTTATGATGGGATATTTGTACAGCATTTTGAAGATGTCCAGAATGTTCATGGTCTTACAAAATTGTTACAAATATCAGGTAAAGATAAATGCCAAATATGATAAACTAATCATTTAGTAGTGCAGTAGCATAAAAAAAAAATCCACAATTGTCTCAATGACCCATCCTATGCTCAAAGATATCTACAGTACTTAGAAAAATATTCAGACATCATAATCATCATTTTACAGCCATTTTCCACCCTAGTGTGAGTTAGCTGCACCTCAACACTGACCATATCTCTCAAATAAGCTTACTTATGTTATACAGTATCTTTACATGGTATCAATTGACAAAGGAGATGCATGCAATTTTAAAACTAACCTAATCTAATGCCATTTTCTGCTTTAACGCTTCAAGTAACATTTATCTTAACATGCATTATACTTCATCTTCATTCAATAGCATATTTGGTATTCCATTACTAATTGGAAACTTTCTCTGGGTTTCTGGACATTCAAGACATCCATTGATGACTTCCACCTGTGAAAGAGAATAATACTTTCAGTCAAATTCTACTCAGTGCCCACACTCATAAGATTGTATTTTACAGATAAAGTATACAAATTACAGCCAGAGCAAATGAAATTAAAAGTGCTTTACAATATTGTACTGTACAGTGGTCCCTCGGTTAACGAACACAATTCGTTCCACAGAGTCATTTGTTAACCGAAAATTTTGTAAACTGAATCCATTATTTCAATGGGATATTGGGTAATTGGTTCCAGCTCACAGAAAAGTACATACAAAGTATAAAGAAAATGCAGTAAAGTACACTTACTTTGAGGTGTGTATATAGAATGTTGCTGGATGATGATGATGGGAATTAGAAGTGGGGGGGTGGTGGAGGAGAAGAGAAGGAAATGGGGTTGGAGGAGAAATCGCCTCTCTTTGAACCCATGCTTGATGCAGTAATTTCACCAATAAAATTTTAAGTTCACTAGCTGTAATTACAGATTATTTTATTTAAATCAACACTGCACTGTGCTATATATTATCAATATGCTAACTAAATTTCAGAATGACCAATAATTTTAATGTAAAAACGTAAAATACTCTGTATTCAAGAGAGCAACAAATATGATATTTCCTCCACTGTAAACAAAGTTAAACTGACACTTTGGTGGGTGAGTCAAGCGGCTGGAAACGAATGTAAACAGAACCGATTACTGTATTGGCAGACTAGCCAATCAGCTGATGCTCACAACAAAACGTGTTTGTCGTAAGAATTTCGTTAATCGAAGTATTGTTCGTTAACCGAATTGAAGATCCTTATGGGAGCTAATTCGTTAATCGAACCATTCGTTAACCGAGGCACCACTGTACTATACTGTACTGTGAAATCCTATATATGCCAGCTCATAAGCATATGGATTTGATTCTTTACTGTGTGCTTAGACTAGAAATTGTACAAACCTGTAGTACTGTAGTACTTTAATATACTGTATTAAATTTTGAATCAGAATAACAAATGGTTTGTGCTCATTCTAAAATCATAAGCTATTTCTATGGATAAAGTCCCTCAAAAACACTCCCCCAAATTGCTAAACAAAACAAAGGAAGCATTTAATACTTCCTGTAACGGTACGACTTTTAGTCTCTTATAAACAGAGTTTAAACTTGTTCATAAAAGATTGTACAGTATTTCTGATTCATTTATTTCAGTTCACAAAACAGAAATTTGTTGCACTAGCATAAAAGTCATCCCCTCTAACTGACTTATTATTAAAAATTCTCTATCGATATATACATAATCAAAGTACGGTACATGTATTGAATAATTATAGAGAGATCAGTAACCAATTTGGCTGAGCATCTGCCAAAATAAACACCACTCACCTTATTTATGTACAAAGTAAAATGCTCAATGCACAATAAGGCATAAAGGAAAGCTTAAAATAATAATACCAAATACTTTAATTATATTAAAGTGTAATAGTAATGCTATTACTTCCTGGTTTGTCTGCCTGAAAACTAAGAGATGTTAGCACAGTTATAGTAACTCTAAATTGAAGTGCGGAACTACTTTTTGGTTTGAGGTAATTTGATATTTATGAGCCAACTAAGAGTTTGAACTAACCTGGATGCCTCATGCTCAAGTGAGACATCCACTTAATTGAGTTCAGAACCTTGGTTCAATCTGGGCAAGGAAATGCTTGCAGCAATGAAAATTTGTTCTTGGATGACATATACACAAAATTTGTATTAAGTAATGAAGTTTATAAATTTCCATTAGTCTTAGCCAAGAACAAAAAACATTAATGTTTACCTCTAAAAGAATGTGATGTAGTTTCTTCAGTAAGTCGTCATCATTTTCATATCCCTCCGGTAATGTATCAGGTAAGTCTTCCTGGTGGCCTACCTGATGTGTAAATAAAAATATCTTAAATTGTAATTCTCCACTCCATACAAACTTGGTAAATGTTTTTTCTTCCTATAGTACAGTTGCCAGCCAAAGTCCTCCTACAACTTGCTACACAGGGCTGTGGGAGAACTTTTGCTGGCAACTGTAAATTGAGAAGGGATTTTAAAAAAAAGAGGGGGTTGTTTTATATTCAACAGGAAATATTGGATGTACTGTAATGTCATAATTTTTAAATTTTGAAAACCATGAAATCTTAAAAATACTGTATTGTACTGATTATTGAACTAATCCAAGATCTTGTGATGATAGATATCCTATATTGTACAGTCAAGAACACAAGACCATCTACACTCCTTTTCAAGTCTATACCAAACTCAAATGAGACACAACAACATTATCTACAAGCAAGCAATTTGGGAATTTGTTCCACAGTTTGGAGCTTTGCAAATTCCATTTTAGACTGTACACACCAAATTTTGTTTAAAATCACTATTTGTTTATACAATACTGTACTATCACATTCACAAAGTTGGCAGCACACATTAACACACATATATATACTCGTACAGTACAGTACAGATATCCATCCTTTCTATATCCCTCTTCAACACAGCAACATCATCACAGTTTTATGGTTATATCTCGCCATTATGTGGGGTTAGCTGTTATTACCTGATGGTATGGTTTCACAGTTGTCATCAGCCAAATTTGAAGCAAATTATTTTTACATTGTGGAAACTGGACATTATACAGTAAGTAGGATTTCTAAGTGCCCTCTTAGTTACTCAATGAATTATTATCTTTTCAGATTTGCAATAATGTGAAAAATAGCACTTTTGCCAGGTTTTTAGCAAGACTGTGTTAACAAGTTTTGGGCTAACAGGCAAACAAATTGACAATTGGCAAGAGTGATAATAAACCTCTCCAGCCAGAACTATAAACCTCATTTTCCAATACTGTAAATAGTAACTTACACACTGTGCAGCAAATGTAAGGGCATTCCAGTCTAGCTTAGGTATCATTCTGGAGATGAATTCCCGGTCAAAATCAATGTCCACATTTTTTACTTCATCTGCCTGCAAAGAAAAATAGACAATTTACAGTTCCTAAATTCTTCCTTTTCAGTCAAGAATGATTTTGTTTTTATTATAAAATGCACACCATCTCTAGCAAAAAATAAAAACGAATAGGACACTACAAATATAAATTCAAAGGATGCAATTTTATGCTTCAACTGCTGCAATATAAAAATCTTGAAATTACTTTCAATACTCTTGATGGTATTATCAACACTTATGAATATAATTAAGCAAAATGAGATTTATCTACATCTTTATAATGTACTGTATTGAGCAAAATTTGCTATCACATTCACTCACCTGTACTCTTAAGTTAAAAGAAAATTATGACTCTTTGGGGCTAATGAATCATCATATTTCTCTATCACATGAAAATAACAATGCTGTTTGGAGACACGGGTTACCACGGGGTGTAGGAACACATTTCCGCAACTGTACAAACTAAAATATGACCACAATTATTTTAACCAAATGACAATAATTATTTTTTAATAATGTACAGACAAACCAAATGCAAATGTTATTTGGTTAGGATTCAGTTGTTTCATCGAGATGAATTAGTCCAAGAGCTTCCAACATGATCTTACACAGATAAGACTGTACAGTATGCTTCAATTAGACATGAGGTTAGGTTTGTATAATTTGTCTGACAAATCTTATAATGTAGCAGTAGACAACAAGTCATAGAGCGTAATTGTGCAAACGTTTGGAACGATTTTTTTTTTAAATATATTGTATGTTATATTACAAAATAATATATTATTCTCATTTTTGAGGTTTTACAAGAGGCAAGAAACCATATACAGTACCTTCAGTGGAATAATGTTCTCAAGTTGCTGGTTATGTACCACAAACGTCGTAAAGTATTACTAAAATCACTATCTAAGTTCCTTATTCAGGTATTATCTTGAGGGTTATTAACATCTCTTGGATATGTTTAGGATAAAGCCACAATCCCTACCTGTATTTTTAAGGGAAATCCTTCTTTAACATTCTTGATGCCTTTACTGGTCAACATATTGTGTGTGATAAGCTTCATTCTTCTGATTAGTGTTAGAAAAATTTTGTCGGGTATCAAGACTTAACAAAACTGTAATAATTGTGTTTACCAAATAAACTCGCGTGAGGACCAGGACTTGTAATTAATGTTAATAGAAATAAGACGAACAGGATGTCTCCCCTCTTTATATTTCACTCAATACAAACTATATAAATATAAACTTAAATTAAAACTACCTCGTGATCGTTAAAATGTGTTGAAGGAGATCAGATTTGTGACCATGAGCTTTAAAATATAAATATGTTGTTTAGCAGTCTTTTTGTGGTTGTTTCTTAACATTAACAGTCTTGCGTTTGGCTGTTAGAATATAACCTGGATACAACTGAATGTTATCTATAAACCAGGATTATAATAATAATTTCGTATTGTAATTAGCTATATTTCCCGTCTTGCTACTACTTTTTTCTTTATATTAATTAGTTCAGCGTAACAATTCTTCACAGTCTGGCAAAATTTGTCATACATTTAAGAGTAGCTTGGAAAGTTAAAAAGGAATCGTCATTGGAATTGCTGAGACTTATATTTATATATGAAACTTCACACTCAAATACTTCATCCTATGCTGTTAATAAATACACACACATAATACTTCAGATTATGAGTTTGGTGTTAAACTATATTCCGAGTTGTTGTGTTATGTAAATTGATTACAAGTAAAAATGCAAATCATGCAAAGGAACTGTGGATGCATGTACTGTAATTATTCTACAGTTATCAAGTCTGGGCCTTAAGGAGTTAATTGATGTTTATTTGTCATTTCATCATCTTTCAGTTTAGCAGCCTTTCGGGCGGTTGCCTTGGTTCTGTTCTTTGTTACTTTGAGTTGTCATAATATTCGCTGGCAGGCCATTCCAAGAGCTATCAAATCATACCACATGAAGATTGGCTCCCCCAGCTTATTTCACGTAATGACGAAATACCCTAACACTATCTGGGGGTTAGTTTGAGTTAGGTTATGGTTGGTTTGGTTAAGTTAGGGCGAAACAAAATTTCATGAGCATCATAAGATACACATGAAACCAATAAATCTGAAGATTATCTTCACACTAACCAACAAAGGTAATAGAGTAATTCAAAGAGTATAGATAAATACAACACAATATAACTATTTTAATCGTAAATATTTTTTCCTTGCTGAATGACTATACATAATTTTTACCCAATAAAATACAATCAAATGGAAATTGGTCCTCATATCGCCGCCTATAAATTTCTATTAATTAAATCACACACAGGAATGAAAAAGAGGACCGAGAGAGATAACCAATATAGTACTGGTGAAGGAGTTAATAAGCCCAAAACTGCCACGTCAAGACGATGGGTAGTCCTTTCATAATACAGCAGTATTAAACGTGATAAAAATAATCCTGGTGACTCAACTTTGTATTCATAACAGCTTTGTTAGTTATTCTTGGTTGAATTGACTTAGTGCTTACCATTGTTTGCACTTTCGATGTACTGCAATATTATGTACGCATTGTACTACGTACTGTACGTACATACTGAATCAATGTGAACTTGAATGGCGATTTTACTAAATATCTATGTATCTCTCTGCCTATCTATCTATTTGTCTATATTTATTGTGAATCGTTGTGGATTAAAGTTAGTGCTGAAGATTCACCTAACTCTTTCCAACGCCAGAAGACTTTATTCAGCTTAGAGAAACCCTTGCCCCTCAAAGGGTTAATAAACATACTGTTTACAAGCTGAAGATAGGAACACACAAGTGTATGTTTTTCCATCCCTATTCCTGCCTCTTTCTACACACACAACTTGGACTATTTCCATTGACACCACTTCTTCTTTTGAGATTACTGGGCCCCTTAATTCACTCCCTGAAAAAAATTGAGAGGGATAAAGGTTAATGGATAGAAAATGCACAAAATAACAATAAAACATAAGAGTGAAATTAATATGAATTTAAATGGATGAAGACGCTGATAATTAATCAGTAAATAGAATAGAAATGACACGAATGACCATTGAATATGCTGCTCCCTTCTGATAAAAACTGTATCTAAAATCATATTCACAGCTTTAAAGAAATGTTCCATCTAGGAATATCCAAAAGAAACTTTATTACGGACTCGCTACCTATTGCTTGACTAATTAATTGCTGAAACACACCTCTCTTATGTATATTCCTTAATTGTCCAGTATAAATAATTCTTCTTCAAATATTATAATTTTCCCATTGTGAATTACCTCAATGTTTTAGTTTCATATTCTCTAATTATCGTGTTTTTAAGAATATTACAACATTAAATTTTATCGAAATTTTAATATTTTCGCTGTATCATATTAGTGAGTAATTAGGTAGATATAGCCACAATACTTCACTAGAACTGTTGCAGTGGTCTCAAAAGAAACTACATATAATTTCTAATTAATTACAGTGCTGAAGTAGAACCACCACTACCACATAAGCGGCTACATTACAGTGAGAATCCCCTCTATGCACAATACTCAAGTCATGTTACCCATACATTGAACAAAGGAATTAAAGCTTAATTTACATTATATTAACATAATTCTATTTCAAAATGTAGAAAAATATGTTTAATCACTCTAAATATGATAGACAACTAAATTGGCATGAGAGTAAAGTTTGTGTGAGTAAAAGAAATGGCAGAGGTGTGACTTGCAGGAGAGGGAACGCTTGTCTCTGCGTCTTTGTCAACTAAACAGTTACGTCAAACTAGCAATGGCTGCTGCTACACTCGTTGCAAGGGCTCCGGCGATTTCTCTGTCTAAAATGGAAATAGATACCTCTACATTGAACAATTTAGGTAAGTATTATAGATTATATTGCATGGGAACTTGTGAGAGTAATATAAAGGTTATTTTTTAAGGTATTAAAGGAAAATGGGGTATGTTTATGTTTACCTCCCTTCACTTTGCTGATTCATTCCCCGTTGGTAAGTAAAGTTCAGTGAAATGCCTATTTAGTTTTCATTCAATAGTTTATTATTTTTTACTCATTTGGATAATTAACCGGGAATTGTGATTATAGTATAGTGATTGATAGGTAGAGAGTTACGGTCTGTGTATGGAAATGTGGGATAGTATCGGCTGGGAGGAAGTGGCCCCCATCACCGAAACAGGTTATGGCCTCAATTCTCATACTCAATTCCTAAAACTGGAAGACAGGTATTTTTGTGTTCATATAAGCGATAAATAATGGAAGTAGTATTTAAACTGGTTAAGAATTTGAAATGTGGAATGTAAACATCTGGAGAAAATTTTCAATCTAAAAATTTTAATGCACAGAATGCAAACCCAGTAGTGGAGAAATTATATATTGACTAAACTACCCATTAAGTAAACTAAAAGAATCAGCTTAATCTAACCAATGCTTCCAGGGTCATTAGATTATACTACATATTGGATACAGGTACTGCAGCTGTATGCCAAGTCACAAAAATATAGGTACAGTAGCTGTATTGACGGACTGTGTTGGGTTACGTTAAGTTAGTCGGAAAGAAGGCCATCTTTGTAAATATCATTGTATAGTCTGCCCACTACACATGCACCTTAGGCTGCTGTACCAATAGAGATCGACGTTTCGCATACAGCTGCCATACCTATATCCTGTGCTTTGATTATATGTTCGGTAAGGTATATACAACTTTGATGCTTTATTACATCAATGATGCCTCAGGTCTCTTTTTGCAGCCTTAATTTTTAGTTTTATTCTTACCTTTTCATAGATATATTAAATTCCTATTGCAGTAATAGATTTCAAGCATTACAAAGGGTGAGCTTAAACTTAATTAGGATCATGATATATGTGCACGTAAATAGTTTCATTACCCATCGAGTCACCTGTTGACAAATGCTGACCTATGAGACTATTTGTTAGACTATTTGCTTGCCAAGTAATGATTAGCATGGGGATTAGAGGAAAATGTCTTAATGTCACCACCTCTGAGAATATAATTAAACTTACACATGCTAAAATACTTGCCATAACTCATTTTAAATGTGGTTATAAGTGGTGCTGATACAACACCCAGGGAAACATTTATAGAGTGCTGGGGGCCTAAACCATTATTGCAGGCAGATGAGATGAGCCAATCTGTCCTTACCTAGCTTAGCTTATAAATGTTCCTAGCCATCATAGGCTAGGAATACAGGAGTTTAAAAATAGTTCATTAAATGTCTACATACAGTAAACCCTCGATAACTCGGCACATATGGGGCTCTGGCCGTGCCGAGTTATCCCAAATTTCGACTTATCGGGGCACACCCCCCACCCCACAAAAATAATAAAAAATTATTGACCCATATATGTCTACATGTAATTACTAATTGTACAAAAAGTAACACCAGCACTGCAGGCAAAGAATGAAGCATCATAGTAGGTGACACAGGCATGGTAGGTGACCAGGTATGCCGAGATTTTCCCAGATAATTTTATATAAGCATTTCCGAGACCATATCCATGCCGTGTTATATGGAATTCTGAGTTATCAAATGTCGAGTTATTGAGGGTTTACTGTACCTCAAGTGTGTCATCTTGGCTATTTTAATTTATTTGCTGCACTTTATGTATCAGAATTTATTTTAGTATAATTATCAAGCCTAGTTAGACACAAAAAGTCTTAGTGCCACCTTATAAATGCAGCCAACAATACAGGTGGCTGCATTTATAAGGTTCCTTGCAAGAAATGTAATATATTTTACTTAGGCCAGACACGTAAAGATCTTGTTACTAGACTTAAACAACATAAATATAGTGTTAGGACAGGCCAGGAATCCAATGCTCTGTTTGTTCATTTGAGGGATAATAAGCATTGCATTGACTGGGATAATGCCTCCTCAATATTACCTTGTAATTCAATTGGCAGTAGGAACATTATAGAATCCAGTCTCATTAAACATACCGAATCCGTCAACATGAATTTGAGTAATGGTATGTACAAACTGGATAATTTCGTAATTAAGAAGATTTGTAACCAGGTGAGAAGGTTGGGTCATCTTACCCTCTGACCTGACTACCGACTCCTGCGGTGCTTTTTGAAGATTAGTTGGGTCATTACCTAATACCTGACCATTGTGGACTTGATCTCACCCTCCTCTGTATATATATATACATATATACAGTGGTCCCTCGGTTAACGGACACAATCCGTTCCAGTAGGTTGTTCGTTAACCGAAACCATTGTTTCAATGGGTTTTTGGGCAATTGGTTCCAGCTCACCGAAAATTGCCTAAATTCAACAAAAATGGTAGAAAAGTTCACTTACTTTGAGGTGTGTATGTAGAAGGCTCCTGGATGTTGATGGGAATTAGAATGGGGGTGGAGGAGAAGGAAGAAGAGAAGGCATTGGGGTGGAAGAGAAGTCACCCCATGGCACCATTTCACCCATAAAATTTAGTTCTTGGTGTATTTCAAGATTATATTCTTTAACTCAACACTGCACTGCATTATATATTGTCAATATGTAAAATATATTTCAAAATGACCAATAATTTGCTTGGAAACACAGAAAAAAAGCTTTTAGTTGAAGAGAGTCTCAAGCAAGATGTTACCTCCAGTGAAAACAGATAGACTAACGCCTGTTTGCTGTGTTAAGAGGCTGGATGCCGCGCATTAAACTAGTCACTTTACCTTCAATTATGTTCAAAAATTGTTAAAATGACTAAAAAAATTGAATATTAAACTTTTAAAATTATTGAATAGTATAAACTTCTTGATATTTACTGAAATAGTAAGGAATTTAAGCCCTAGAACCGATTAATGTATTGGCGGACTAATACTAAAGCTGGTTGACCGGCCAGTGCAAGCGAAAACATGTTGAGAGGTCGGTTCGTAAGAAATTCGTTAACCGAATTTAAGAATCTTATGGGAGGCAGTTCGTTAACCGAAATTTCGTTAACCGAGGGACCACTGTATACACACCTTGTTATGTACTTCTCCTTAGTCTGCACTCACCCCTGAAGGTGTGAATTACACGAAAGCGCTTGGGAACTTCGTGTTTTCTTCTTTCCTTGTGGTTATCAGCATAGATCACGCGCACCTACAGTGATTTACTTGCATATATATATATATATATATATATATATATATATATATATATATATATATATATATATATATATATATATATATATATATATATATATATATATATATATATATATATATATATATGTATATATATATATATATATATATATATATATATATATATATATATATATATATATATATATATATATATATATATATATATATATATATATATATATATATATATATATATATATATATATATATATATAGATAGATAGATAGATAGATATTACACCTTGATTTCCTCTTCAAAGCAAAGAGTTTCATAGAGTTTATAAAGCTGAATGGCATTTTTATATTGCCTGACTTGCATAATAAAACCCTCTTAGTCCGGACTAATTGGGGGAAATCCAGTTGATATTAAGCAAATTTCTGGATAAAGCGATTTCCAGAGGGGGGGTTTATTTAATCTGCAAAAAGTCTGGATTAAGCTGGCTGTGATGAGCTGGAAGTGTGGAAATACATACAGTGAGTGAGGGGATGCATTACACTACTAGGTATGGGTAATTAATACATATTTACTTCTCATTTTCTAATGGAATACTTTATTCACAGCGACAGAAGAAGAAGATGATGTGGCAACAAGGGAAGCAGGGATCTTGTCACTGGCTGAGCAGTACAAGAAAGCAGGCCAGGCCCACCAGTTGGCTCAACTCATCAAGGACACTCGACCTTTTCTCTCCCAGATATCGAAGGCTAAAGCTGCCAAGCTGGTGCGGACGATGGTAGACATGTTCCTAGACATGGAAGCTACAACAGGTTTAGAGGTAGAAGTGTGCAGGGACAACATTGAATGGTCAAAAATTGAACGCCGTACCTTCTTGCGTCAGTCATTGGAGGCGAGATTGGTGGCTCTCTTTTATGACACAAAACAGTACACAGAGGCCCTTGCCCTGGGCTCTCAGTTGTTAAAAGAGTTAAAGAAGTTAGATGACAAAAACTTGTTGGTGGAAGTTCAGCTCTGGGAAAGTAAAACATATCATGCACTGGGTAACTTGCCTAAAGCCCGTGCCGCCTTAACTTCAGCACGCACAACAGCAAATGCTATATATTGTCCGCCTAAGCTTCAAGCAGCTCTTGATTTGCAGTCTGGCATTCTTCATGCTGCTGAAGAAAAGGATTTCAAGACAGCTTTTTCATATTTCTATGAAGCATTTGAAGGATATGATAGTACTGACAGCCCAAAAGCTCTCACTGCTCTAAAGTATATGTTACTATCAAAAATTATGCTGAAGTGTCCAGAGGACGTTCACAATATTGTAAGTGGGAAGTTGGCACTGCGGCACAGTGGAAGTCACGTTGATGCAATGAAGGGTATTGCTGCTGCCAGTAGTAAGCGCTCTCTAGCCGACTTCAAAACTACCCTTGGTAAGTATAAGGAGGAATTAGAAGGTGACATGATTGTGAAGGCTCATTTAAACACCCTATATGATAACATGCTCGAGCAGAATTTGTGCAGAATTATTGAGCCATACAGTAAGGTGCAAGTGGCCTATGTAAGTGAAACCATAGGTCTACAACAGGACACTGTTGAACGCAAACTGTCTCAGATGATCTTAGATTCTAAATTGACTGGTATTCTTGATCAGGGTGCAGGGGTATTGATTGTTTGGGATCCTGTTACCAAGGACAAAACATACGAACACGCTCTTGATACCATTAAGGCGATGGAAAAGGTCGTAGACGTCTTGTACCAGAAGGCCAAGAAACTAACGTAAAAAATAGCAAACTTAGCTCTGCACAGTTTCGCTATACAGTATAGGATTAAGGGCTGGTTAACAATTCTGGTGTATGATCCCATATTGTGTCTGTGTATTGTAAGTAATTTATGCTGTACATTGCAGGATTGTTACAGCTGTCCAGACCTCCACAACCCTAAGGACATTTTTTTTTTTTTTTGTGATGTAAATCCAGAGGTGTGTTGACTAGTGATGTTCACTTGTGCTACCTTGTGCCCCACTGCTCTGTATATATAAACTATCATAAAGTGGGGAAGTAGCAGGTTGTGGCTTACATCACAGTGGTAAGGATAGTTTGTTAAACGTACTGCTCTTTTCTCCATAAATACAGTGTAACTTGAGAGTAGAAATGCTGTTAAGTTATTTACTACTTTTGTGAAAAGGGCAATTTTTTGTATGTTGTTTGATAATAAATAAGGAGCACTAGCAATACACAATACTAGTACAGTATATTGTAAATTTATCTTTTCAATAAAATTATTATTTTTTCATTATTGACTTTACAGAGAATATTCATCATTGTTAAAATTCAATATTTCCTGTTCATTTTAACAGAAGATAAAATATTACAATCACCCAAACCAACTTTGTACAATGTTAAACAGATTTATCTTTGTGCTTGTAATCCATTAACAGGCATGTACTTGTAAGTACAGTAGCATCAAAATCTAAAGTGCTGTGTTAACTGTGCCCTTGAGACTATTACATACTAACCCATAAAGCAGAGATGTAATTCTTTGCCTTATGTTGTGCAGTATCAGTAATGACCGTGATAGGGATAAGGATAGCAATTACATGAGGATTATTTTCAAGTCCTTATTATAATCAGCTTACCACCAAGATTTAACTTTGAGATATTTTATAAAATAAAAAAAATGTATCTTAAGTCGAATTTTATTTCCCCTGATGGGTGTACAGTACAGTAATGTGCATTTTTCTAATATGGGAATAGCAATAAAGTATCACTGTAGTTTGAGGTGTTTCCTGCATGAATACAGTACAATATTTTATTTAGATTTGTTTTGGAAATTAAAAGGGCGAGTACTGTACAACATTTCTTGGTAACTTATTGTATCCATGTTAAAGACTCTAAGTAGAATTAACTCAAACGCATTAGATTTGTATAATGTATGATCAAGGGTTCTATTGTCTAGCACAGTGGTTCTCAACCTGGCCCCCAAGGGAGCCACGGCAAGAATTAAGGGGAGCCACAGCGAGCTGTTATAAATTGTATGTTTCCAAATAATGTTGGGAATCTGAATTAAACAAAACTTGAATTACTTATTTTGACTTGGCAGAAGGGAATTTTCATTTTTTTTTGTCATTTTGTTTAATTATGATGACAATACAATTTTAATATTTACATACTTGCATATTTACATTTCTTATACAGTACTGCATATGAACTTTTTGGATATTTCACAAAATTCCTTTTGTTAATTATGTCCAAGGAAAAAATCAGTTCTCCATTTTGTGAATTCAAGCGAATGTGTGATGTGTGACAATTGGAGGACAGATCATCACGGACGGAAGCTGGGCGAACCAAGAAGTTTCTTTGGAAAGAAGTCTTGCCACACAGACACAAGGCGTGATGTTGCCATCTGTTACTTTGGTATGTTAAGTTGCTTAATCTACTCTGCGCAGAGGCATCAGGCCTACATCTTCACCCAGTCTGACTACTTATGGTACTGAATCAGGTGAGCCAGTCAAGCATCTACTATCTACATACAGTACAGTATCCTCAATCTGATGGCTGAGATGATAAGAGTTCAATCTCAATCTGCCCAGTACTTTTCCACTCGTCTTACGAAGGTTAGCGCACTGGTGACATGACCACACCATTATTACTTGAGGTTTAACACTGTTTTGGTGCCACTTGGAATCACCTGCCGAGGAGGAATAGGTATTTTTGCTTTAGTGCACACAACTTTCCTACCCCAAATCTATTATCATATTCGAATAAGACGTTTAATTTTAAGATAATTATTATCTTCTATTACATTACCGTCGCAGACGTATAATAATGGAGATGGTGCATGCCAGATATTTCTAAATTTTCTTCCATAAATCTTCTGCCATTATCTCCTGCTTCACCTCCCTCACTGTGTGTCTCCTTCATAAATCGTCACGTGTGTTCTATGGACTAAAAATGAAGTATACATGGTACCTCGTGTTTCATACCAGCTGGATTCGGTAAAAATGTTACTGACATCCACATAAGCAGCACGGGCAGTTCCCAATGAGAGGTTCACGACGCCATCAGCTCGATGAACAGGCTTTGTGTGAAATATCACAATGTCTTGAACTGCTTTTAGTGCTCTTATGGTATGGTCGGTAACATTCCCTGGTCCCATGCATTAGGTCGATGGTTCGAGTCTTGGTTGGTGAGGTCGTTGATTATATGTTCAAAGTCCGCGTGTATATATATATATATATATATATATATATATATATATATATATATATATATATATATATATATATATAAAAAACACGCGGACTTTGAACATATAATTACTCGAACCATCGACCTAATGCATGGGACCGGGATGTAATGGTATGATTTAAATAACATGTCAGGCTTTTTAGATGATGATGAACACCATGCGACATATCCAATAACTTTAGACATATGATGGGTCTGGTGGTGTCTAGCGGTATGAGCGACCCTTGTGTAGCTATTGAGCTAGAGGTTAATGGGAAATATATAAATGGCTGGAGACAAGGAGGTTGAACTGATACACTCATCTTTAGCAACGAGGTTATCATACCTTATAGCCAGGAGATAAACTGATAATAATCTTAAAAGAGGTTTGTCAGGTGTAAGTGAATGGTCAGTCTCAAGGACAACTTAATACACTCCCTGTTAATATACTTTATACCGAAGCACCATGTTAACTAGGTTGTATTCAGGACTGGATTCCTCGTCTTACACAACTTCATCACATCCATATACTCTCCCTCTTTTCGCCATTACACCACCTATCCTCCTTCCCTGTCTCCCAACATTCTTCTATTCTATCCACATTTTCTTCCTTTCCCACTGCCCCTTGCTACCAAACGCAATTGCTGTTTCCGCGTCACAGCCTCATCTTTCTTGTGGCGTTTTTTTGTCAAGAGAGAATTTCCTGCTTCCAGAGGTGTTTTATTTATCAATTCATTTGTCTACAATTTATTTATTAATTACTATATAGTTATTTTTAAAATAAAGTTCAACATTAAAATCTTGATCAATGACTCATCTTTAGTAAATACATTTTTGAGGTATTTTCATGAACCAAACATAATTATTAGTATTCTAGATAATAGTACAGTATAGTATTATTGATCATCATAATACAGTTAAAAATCAATATTACGTCACATGGTCACGTGAGTAGGTGGTCAGTGGTACCTATGTCTAGAATGTCGGTAACTTAGAGAAAAAACCTGATGTAAGTACAATACACTATTTTACTCGGGGTAGAAACTTATTATATCATCACTAAAAATAGACAACAGTCATGATCCCTCAGTTAACGAATTACCTTCCATAAGATTCTTAACTTCGGTTAACGAGCATTCCCTCGATTAACGAATTCCTTACGAGCGCCACTCAACATGTTTTCGCTTGCACACTAGCTGTCGTATTGGTCCGCCAATACAGTAATCGGTTCTAGGGCTTAAATTCCTTACATTGGCTGAGCTGAAATGCCTGACGTTGTACACTCCTTCATACAAATGTTTGCCGATGACGCCAAGTTATTTCGGGAAATTAAGAACCAAGCGGACTGTGGAGAGCTGCAGAAGGACCTCTGTGGCCTCCAGGAATGGTCGAAGAAATGGCTGCTGAGATTCAATGTCACGAAGTGTAAGAGGATGCACCTGGGGCGTACCAACGGTAAGGAGGCGTATCATATGCCCCAACGGGATGAAGAAACTGCACTAGTTGAGACTGAATGTGAGAAGGACCTAGGTGTGTATGTTGACAATGAGCTCAAGTTCTCGGGCCATTGCGAGAAGAAGGTAAACCAGGCAAATAAATTATTGGGTCTTATAAGAAGGTCGTTCAGATATCTAGACGGTCCGTCCCTCGTAACGATCTTCAAGAGTGAAGTGCTTCCCCAACTGGTCCCCGAGATATGCTAGGGACTGTCAGTTGGTTGAAAATGTTCAGAGGGGGGCCACCAGACTGGTGCTTACACTTCGGCACCTCAGCTACCCTGAGAGATTGGAGCGCCTGAACTTGTCTAGCTTATGCTACAGACGGGCAAGGGGGGACCTAGTTGAGGTGTATAAGCATCTCAGGGGGCACTACTCAGTCGAGTGTCCTTACTTGGAGCTGGCGGACGCTCGCCCCACAAGGGGTCACAGCTCAAGATTGAAGAAGCCGCAAGTCCGGAAAACCGTGAGGGCAAACTTTTTCGGAGTGAGGGTTGTAAACTCTTGGAACAATCTACCAGAGAGTGTTGTGACGGCACCGAGTGTGAGCTCTTCCAAGACAAGACTTGACCAACACTAGAGCGGGTTCAGGTGCATTCAGGAGCCGGTGCATGCCCAGTATTTGCCAACAGTGCGTGACAGAGACGTGACCGATCGCCCGGGCGGCTAGCGAGCCAATCTTTTGGTGAAATAAATGAAAAGGAAAAGTAATCAGAGACTTGACCGATCGCCCAAGTGGCTGACGAGCCGATCAGTGGCGAAGAGGATAAAAGTAAAGAAAGTCATGTAGGACAGTGAATGGGTGAACAAAAATTCTTGAAGGACGTTAATTGACCGAGATGAAGACCATCCACGGCAGTGTTTGGCAAAACTGTTTCCCTTATGAGGCAGTGAAAAGGTGAAATCAAAATCGATATTGGCTGTGACTGGTTGAGCGGCAGGACTTCTAAGGCAGTGGGGTGGTTGTCTGAGTGGCTTGTAGCCTCTTGATGGCGTGGGTGAAATGTATTGAATATTTTCCTGAAGATGAACTGGCTAAATACACTGTGTGACACTTAAATACGATGAAGTATATTATTCTACACATAGGCTACATTTTGTTCAAGATATCCATAGTCAGCAAAAATTTTTGGAGAGCATGAAGGCACAGTACCTTGTAATGTAGGACACACCGCACATGAGGGTCCAATGTGTGGACGTGTTACCCAACTTTCTAAGGGGGCATACTCAGACATGTACACATTACTTTTACCATTAAGTAGTACAGTCAGTAATGAGGACAAATAGATGTGTTATGTCATCAGACGTCTGGAATATGACCCCATTTTTTAGGTACTCCTCCCACAGAGCTTCTTATCTGTATATCGGTTATTTATCATTATTGAACTATATCTCTAAGAAGTCATCAAAGATATGTTTATTGTCTAATGTATGTCAGGATATCACTCTGTTAATATGATTCCCTTTTCTGATATTTAACAAGAGTTATATACGTCTCAGCTAATACTGTATTAAAATAGTGAAATAAATTTTTAGAACACGTCGCCGACTCTTAATGTTAGTTATCTCTTCTTGGTGTAGATACCATTATCCAGTACAATATATTAACCGAAAATCCCTCATAGCATCAAAACTCATAAAATGTTGAATTATTCAGTGCAGTTACAAGATTTTCATAGTTTAATAACTTTTACTGCGCATCAAATGATCACTACTATTGATCAGTGGCGCTAGCCTTGACAGTTGGTGTTTTGGTGCTCATAGATATTTGCAAGTTGTGTAGATAATAGTAGTTTACGAAAGATAAATTACTGCTGTGGGTGTTATGTTTTTAGGTAAAATTCCAGAAGAGCTCCGCCAGTATGTTAGTACAATACAGTACTGTACTGTACATTGACAACCGGAATTATTCAGCATTGTTCTAGGAGTCGACTTTAGTTACCATAGACAAAGACTGAACTGTCTGATTTATATCATTGCCGAAAGGAAAGGGTAATCATTCTGTCCAGTAGTTTATCCCTGCTAAGATCAGACACAGTGTAGTGATGTACAGTAGTTTATATTACTTCACAGGAACCATGAAGAGGTTCCAGTTTCCACGTTGGAACCTAAATCTCAATAATCTAAACTTAACTAAACCTAATCGATTTGAGGCTTGTGCGTGGTAGAATTCCCTTTTCAGATACACAGTAAAATCATGCATGAAAATTGAGGCTTGTACAGTAAACGCAAGCAAACCCTAATTACCACATGCTACTTGTTAACACACACTTAACATGTTAAAAATAAAGGGACTCCGTTTATGGTGGTGAGTTTTCAGACAACTAAAACTTTAACTGAATGATATACCAGACTGATATAATGGAGTGCCGTGAGAGACGAAGGTCAAACCCCGTAGGCTTGTGTAGCTTATCCTATGTTACTGCGGTAGATTGATAAAGTTGCTGGAGGCTTTCTTAAATTTATGGGACTGAGGGTTAAGCCAAGGTCAAATTACTTACTGAAACCTGTTTGGACCGTGTGCTGCTGTGACTGTGACCTCTGCCAAGACAGTGCACTCTTATGACTATAACTTCTAGACCAGATTGATTCTACTTACCTGAAACCGTTTTTTACTATGAGTGAGAGGTATAACTCAATTCTCGGCTAAATCTGGCATTACAGTACTTGTGGATTGCACAAGTCATTGATTTATTGTTGGAGAACGCTGATTTCATTATGGATTGTCAGAGTAACAATATAAAACACACACGCCATTATACATAAGAAACCCAGATAAATAAATGTTAAAATCCCAATCTACTTTCCCTACATGACCGTGAAGTAGATGCCTGACGGTGCCAAGCGTCTCCATGGAATATTGTCAGTTGTATACTTGCTTCATTATTTCGTTTGGGGTGAATAGTATTTAAACATTATTGGTTAAAATTTAGCTCCGGCCGTTTTATATCACTGACAAAAAGTACTTAGTATATGCGCAATTGTTGTGTCTTAGCATTAAATAATTTAACATTACAAACGCTAGGCATGTAAAGATGTACCATTACAGTATGAGATGATTGTCTGTTGAAGATTGATGGGCACATGAAGTTGAAATGAGCGGAAGCAGCAAGTGGGATCGGGGAGATGACGGGGAGGGGGGGGGGCTATAAATGTATGGCTGATGGCAGAGCAAGAATGTTGCAGGTAGGAAAAGTTGCAAGTGTGATTAATTACAGATGGAAAATGAGAAGTAAGGCTTATTACTGGTGAGTAAAGTTATTGGTACAGTTAATTACAGGTTAGATTACAGGTACAGTTTGTTAGAGATGAGGAAGTTACAGGTTGGTTACAGGGGACCAAGGTGCCCCCTCGACATTGCGACAGAATTGGATAACATAAAATATGGAGGTAAAATAGTAATAATTGAACTTGCTCGAGATCCCATTTGTTCACATCTATATATCACGTTTCATCAAAATCCATGGATATATGTTCGCATTATCACGTGCATAAGATGTCTGAAAACACACACGCACGGGCTCGTGGACAGATTTGTACTAGTCACCCCCCCCCCCCTGTAGCTTAGGACAAATCATGCGCATTCGAAGGACGCCTAACGCATTGACCTTTGAGAAAAGACTGGACAAGTAAAGGGCAGATCTAGATGTCACGTACGATAACAAAGCTCTGAATATAGGTTGCAAATTCAGTAACTCGTTGCAGTTTTAATAAGTACAGTAATCAGTAATGTTATAGAATCAGGTAAGAATACACCCCGTACTTTGTCTTGAGCGCACTTAAGCAACCTAAAAAGTTAATTAATTTACGAATTCATCTAATTATAATTATTGTGCAGCATGTAGGATCTGCGTGTGCTTGCAAGATACCACAGGAACTAGATTTAGTCGGACGACCAAGCAACAGCAGATGGATTCAGGGTGACAAGGCAGTTTAAGCAGAGCGATGGAGTATAGCAACTACTTCTTATCATTATGGGTTTCTGGGTTGTCCATCGTGTTAAGAAAAGTTGTACTGTGATGTTTTTAACTGTGATAAGAAATTTGGATCACTTGCGCAACCGTTTATAAAACCTCTTTTTTCGGATGAGCAGAAAGTTGAATGAATACTTGGAATACAATGGAGTCGATAAATATTTATATTTAGCAATCATTTTCAAATACCCAGGAACTGAAACTGATTTATCAGACTATGGTAACGCGCTGTTGTTATTTAATATGCACCCAAAATAATGCTTTAGAATACTTTACCGACACAAGAGTTAGAAGGAAGGGAATAATACACTTAATTAACATTCCCTAAAGGAAAGTCACTATAATTTTTCCAATATCTTCCCTTATGAAACTAAACAATAAGCTGTGAGGGATAGTTTCCTAGTGTACGTTATCGTAATAAACAATGAGGAAGGTGGTGGTGTGAGTGCGTGCGTTTGTGGGGTGAGTGTTGATGGTGGCGGCGGCGGCAGCATGGAGCAGTCCCGCCAACCCTCAGACCTCAGTCAGCTGTTGGCCGCGCGCGAGGTACAACTATGAAGTCTTCTCTCACCTAGTCCTTCACTACTTGTGTCCTTCGCCACCTTCTGCAGTTGTCACTCACTGTAGACAGACTTGTGGAGATATTGAAAACTCAATACTTCTTTACTTGACAGCTCTACTCACACTTGAGTACGAGTGGCATATTTGTGGTGAAAAGGGGCACACACTTTCCTGCACCGTGGTGGTGCAGTAGAGAAATCACGAATGCTGGAACGCCGTGAGTGTCATTCAATAATTGTTTGCTAGAATTTCCTGGAAAAGGGAGCATTGATCGACGACAATAACCGCTGTTTTGAAGTGAAAGATGGAGACGATGAAGTGCATTCTCTTAGCCTGTGTGGTGGCGTTGGTGTCTCCGTGGGTGTGTGAAGCTATGCCCAACTCGCCTACCGAGCCTCACCATGTGACCATGTCTAACACTTTCGATAACAGCACCCATAGCACAGATAGTTTTTTCAATGACATACATGGTCACTCGGGTTTATTGGAGAAGACTGATACCCATGGGTACAGCTCGAACAGCCCCCCCGACCACCAAACAGATGGTGCTCATGTCGGTGTTGAGAATGAACACGGTGGGGGAAACGAGAGGTATCCTGTTGCTGTCATTGACTTCACGAGGGTACAAACACCCTTTATCATCGGTCTGTGGATCTTCTGTGCCTGTCTCGGCAAAATAGGTAAGAGCTAACTCAATTTTGTTTGTTTTTGGCAAGCCTAGAGTGTGTATGTAGAGGAGTATGTGATCACGCGTTTGGTTAATGTTTACATGTTCTGGTTCATCAAAGTTCATCGTAAGTTGTCAGGTCAGTATAGTTTTATTTATTTGCAGTTCGATGGAGTCACAGAATCATATTGTCGGTCAGTCAGTGAGTCAAACGTACCATGTCCAATGAGTTTGAAATTAAGATGATCGTCACTTTTTAATTGCAGTTGATTAGTAATTTCCAGTCAAAGCCATTTCGTAAGTTGTGCAATAAAGTTATCTTCAGCTCATTATTCATTCGTTTATTTGTTTGCCAGTCTTAATAGCCTAGTCATTCAGTTAGGTTCAACCATTCAGCCAGTCATATCAGTTTGTCATTCGTATTAGTTTAACGGTCAGATGTACGTATCAAATTATCGCCGAGATAGGTTGAATTTTCACTTGATACAATCTGTTAAAGTTAAACATTAAATTTCATGTCTGTCATCATTACCCTAATTGTTCACTCACTTAGGGGGGGACCTTGTTAGTCAGTCAGTCATCCGTGCAGTGATTCTCACAATGAAACCATGCATTCAGTCTAAAGAAAATGTTTTAAAAACAGTTTCCAGTGTTAATTAGGAGATTCGTGGCAAGTAGATAGGTTAAAAGATAAATGTGCAGAAGTCACCCGGTGTTGAATTTTAAGAATGTTATGGTTGCAATCAATAGTTTAGCCAATTATAACACTTTTCTTCCACGACTTTTCCCTTGCAAATGACCTAACCCCCTAACCGGGGGTGCATATACAAGTCGTTTGGAGAGAAACCTCATATAAGTGTCTTAGAATTGTCTAAACTATTGATTGCAACCATAACATTCTTAAAATTCAACACCGGGTGACTTATGCAATAATACCTGTTAAAACATATCAAATCAGTTTGTCAGACACTCAGTCTAAGTCTTGGAACATGTCAGTCGTACAGTCATACATATAGACAGTTAAGAAGTTCTTAGGTGAGAGAGAGAGAGAGAGAGAGAGAGAGAGAGAGAGAGAGAGAGAGAGAGAGAGAAAAAAACTGCAAAAGCTAACAAAATAGTGCAGGGGGGTGGCACTGAATAGTTGTCAAGTTGCCAGGTCAGCTGACAGATCATCACCTGTCATGCAAGGATGCCAACCGGACTTCACAGGACGTCAAGTAACAGTGCCAAAGTTCAGGGTGCCATGCATAATGCCTTCAAGATCACTGTGGCTTTGTAAATTACTTGCAGAGTATCTTAGATGTTTTGTGTTTTATTGGGTAATTGGAATCTTGAAGAGGTGTGTACAGTGGCAGTGGTTTTGGTGGTGCTAAGTTTCAGAAGAGCGACATACTGTAGTGTAGAAGGAAATAACATAGCTTGTGATAATGAAGGGAATACATAGCTTGTGATAATGAAGGGAATAACAAAACTTGTGATAATGAAGGGAATAACATAGCTTGTGATAATGAAGGGAATAACAAAACTTGTGATAATGAAGGGAATAACATAGCTTGTGATAATGAAGGGAATAACAAAACTTGTGATAATGAAGGGAATACATAGCTTGTGATAATGAAGGGAATAACAAAACTTGTGATAATGAAGGGAATAACATAGCTTGTGAGAATGAAGGGAATAACAAAACTTGTGATAATGAAGGGAATAACAGCTTGTGATAATGAAGGGAATAACAAAACTTGTGATAATGAAGGGAATAACATAGCTTGTGGTAATGAAGGGAATAACATAGCTTGTGGTAATGAAGGGAATAACATAGCTTGTGATAATGAAGGGAATAACAAAACTTGATAATGAAGGGAATAACATAGCTTGTGATGATGAAATGAGATATGTTATGACGAAAAGGGAACGTCTTTTGGACGAATTGACGTTGCAGGTGAAAAAATGGCTAAATAGGGATTTTTTTATTAACAAGGCTGATAGAATAATTAAAGGAGGTAACTTACTCTGATGAGGTCTGTGAAGGCTAAAGTTTGCCCTGACATCGGTCTAAATATAGCTAACGAAATTTTATAACTATATTTTAGAAAGGGGGGGGGGGTGTGTTACACTGGCCTAAGACGATGGTATATTTGGGTGCTTTTCACCAGCTATGTGCGTGGTGCTTTTTGATCTGATGGATGTTATTCACACGTGATTTTTTATTTTTTATTTTATTTTATTTTATTTTTTTGAGGGGAGGCATAACGTTGCTATTTATTTGTTTATGATTACCCTTCATTAAGTAGCAGTTCCTGTCGCTGTCAAGGTAAAAACGAGGAAGCGAGAGTGTTGAGAGGGCTAGGTGACTGACGTGTAAGTGACGAAATGGAGCATTGGCAGTAAATGTATCTGTTGATTAAGACGATTTTTTTTTAGCCCAACTTGTTTGTGTCTGGATGCTTCTTAGTGCCCTTGTCAAATATTGGATTAGCATGCACGCTTAGGACCTGTGTTTGTGTGGAAACTGATACCATGGACACCTCCCATCAAAAAAATCCACGCAAAAAAAAAAAAAAATTGTATAAAAGAATTAAAAGAAACGCAGAGGAGGTTTCTTTACAGGTACACATACATAGGAGCACCGTCAACATTTACCAATGCCAGTCAGCACACGTAAGATCCACACACTGCATAAAATACCTTGATAAACAAGCATACGTGTCCACTTACTCCCTTTTCTCTCTATTACTCAATAACTCGGTGTGACTGACAACAGTGACAGAGGATGGCGGTGTGTGTCGGGAGGTGGTGTTGAGAAGGTCGGGGTGGCCGCAGTACAATTACCCGCTGGGGTCACGGTGGCCACACTCCAGGCGGCTTTGCTTCACTGGGCCACCACAACGCCTTGTACTGAAGGTGCAGGCTCACCTATCATAAACCAAACCGGAGTGCGAAAATGGTGGTTATGATGGTAGTTTGAATGATGAGACAAATGGTAACGATACTGATGATGATGATGGTATTGATGATTTTTTGGAAATTACTTTCGAGGATTGTCCGTAATTCACAGGTATCTTAACACTTGGTTTCCAGAAGTTTATATATCAATGGTAGATTTTAGGACTATTGTGTATCGTTCCTTAAGGTGTCTGTGAGAAGCTACCTTGGTGTTCACAAGTTGCGTGGTGAGTAACCTACATACTGCCTTGCTTCTGTTGCGTCAAGAATATTTGCCCAACTCAAGATGAGTACTTCTCTCGAATATCTGCCAGGTGTTGGATAGCTAACGCTCCTCACGCGGGGAACAAGCGACATCTATTAATGACATAAAGGACATTACAGTACTGAAACGTATCTTATACTGGAAGACGTCCCCCATTACTAATATGTAAAAATACACGCAGTCCATTATGTAACTTCGAGTTCATAAAGGTCAAGTGTGGAAATTATGTAAGTGAGTGATGGAAACATAAAAGTTCTATCAAGTACTGGGGGATCTGACGCGTCGAGACAGTCATTTACGGAAAACTCAAGAAGTGTTACATCCTTGGGGCGACGTGGGAATACTGTGGGTGCGGCTTGGTTTTAAAACACCGTCCTCAACAGGTGTACAACTTGGGTTTTCACACTTGTTCGGTGTTTAGACAGTCCCTGTTTGAAAGATGTGACCAATAAACCGAAGATAAATACATTATAATAATTCTTACATATATTTTTGTTTTGTTTTTTACCACGTTAAATCTAGCCGGGGTGCATTTAATACCTTGCAGTTATTTTTGTTTGAATCATGCAGTGAAAGTTAGGGCAGTTAGTGTATTCTTCTTCACTTCCGTAATGTGTGATGGTTTTCATTTTAACAAGTGCGTGTGGCATAATTTTATTCAGTGTTACTATGTGTTGTCGAGTGATTTTATTCAATCCAGGTTAGGTTACTAGGCGGCTACAATCCAGTTTCTTGTTAGTTTTATTTAGATTACTTGGTGTTGGTATTTCGTACCGGTTAGATCAAGCCTATACTGTACTTGGCTAGATCAGGGTCAGCAGAATTTGTTTAAGTTTCACGTAAATTGATTTAGGTTCGTAGATCTTACATTAGAGATGACAGTACACTTTTTCCTTCGTTAGGTAAACCACTGAATAAGTTGAATAAATGAAGAAAAATATAACATTAGTTTTAGTTTTTACGATAAGAGGATGTTTACAGGAAGATGATGAAGAAATTAATAGAAGCAGCTGATAAACGGAGATGTGGGCTTTAGTTCTCACACACCCCTCAGTAAATATAAACATTGAAATTCATGCACGTCAGTCTTGTTGTGGGTCCGTAGAGGAGTAACTTACTGTAATTTAATATACTACCATATTTACGTAGATGAGCTCAGTCTGCACATGTATAGACTGTTGTGGCATATTTTTCATTCACTTTGTTTTATCGATTCAGAAACGATAGTGAAGGAACAAGTATTGATAACCCACAGGTATTTCAAAATTATATTAGCCCAAAAAAATATCAAGATCAGCATTTGATGTGTCATGTGTATACGCATGTTTGTGTACGTGTTTATCAAGTGATTCTGACAAGGCATGGGAGTAAGGATTATGTGGTATTACATCAGTATGAATCATTGAATAAACGTGACGAACCATACTGATAAGATGAATACATACAGTACATGATTGTAGATTAACTGGGGTCAGGTTAGTAATTTTTCATTATCAGATGAATGATGTACTTGACGAACACACATTACAGTATACACCTCTGTTCCCTCCACCCCCACCACCCTCAACCACAACCAACCACCACCATCTCCACCACAACACCTCCCTTGGTCACTACTTAATACCAGTTCACCTGCCGCCAGATTCCGCCTATTCCTACCCATATCCACCATCTCCCAAACTACCATTTACCATCCATCATCTTAGCCTTCCCACCTCCTGCTTCACCATCACCTCGTCAGTACCTGTTGCAGTTACCTCACCGGGTCGCCGTGGCTTGGCAGTCATTGTTTGTATTCATAAAACTCAGGTGTCAATGGTTTAAACCAGTGGTTCTCAACCTTGTTTGCCCCATGCACCCCTTTCACCATATGTCAGAATGTCAATCCCCCTCCTTTCCAAGATTGTCTGCCTCAAAAAGTGCATTCCAAATAATATGCATATAACACTGAAAATCCTTTATTTTTTCCATATTAGTACATATACATTTACAATTTTACATGGATTATTTTTATAGTGGAGTTTTACAAATTAGATGCCAATTGAAAATGTTGATGGATTTATAAAACTTGAATAAAAGTAAAATAGTTTTTTTTTATTTATAATGAATTACTTCACAGACCAAACTGAAGCATAATGCAATAAACAAAAAGTTCAATAGAATACCAGGATATTATAAATTTGTAATTAATTTTATTCAGATGAATATTACAGTCAGTGAGAAACCTGTGATTGTTTTTTCTTCGCCAATTCTGGGATACGCGGAGGAGTGCTTGAAAGGGCACAACGCAGGTCATTGTCTACCTCTAATCTACTACGTTGCTTCGTTTTAATTTGCAACAGATTTGAAAAGCCTGACTCACAAAGATATGTCGACACAAACGGAAGCAATGCACGGATAGCTCTTTCTGCCACTTTTGGGTAGGAATCGCACATCAAGGGCCAAAATTCTGTGATTGATTTCTCATCGAACATATCTCTTGCTCCCGAATCAGTCCCCCTGAAAACCTGAATTCCCCCCCTGGGGGAGAACCCCTGGTTTAAACAGTAGCTGTGCTTTCTTCATGCGACCTGGGTTCGATTTCACCTTAAGTCGAGTGTGAGAAGGGTGTCGTGCCGGGATTTTTTGTCTGATTACTATTATTGTTGTATTTGTCTTTTATCCGCCCTTGTTCTCACTCCCACGTCATTTAATCTTGTTTCCTCATGTTCTCCTCTTTATTCTCGTGTTTCTTTATTTTACTTCTCACCCAAGTTCCTACTCTCCCTTCTTTCAGCAAATATATCATGCCCCTCCACCCTTCTCTTCCTCCTCATGCGACTCAGTATCTAGCCCATTGTGCTTGTTTGTGGGTGTCCAGGCAGTGACTGTCTCTAAGTTCTCTTGAATGATTGTGATTGGTGGAGTGAGTCCTATAGTAGTTGGTCAGTCCTAACAGACCCCCAAGCTTTCCTTATCATTGTAATTGACCTGAACGAATTCCTCCTCCTATCCCCTTCACCAATCTCTCTTCCTCCTCCTCTATACCCAATTTCTTTCTATTCCTCCTTTTCTCGCCTCTCTTCACCTAGTCTTCTCCCCGGGGCTCGGAAGACTAACTACTCCTCAAGGTGTAGGAGGCATCAGGATACCCGAGAATGGCGGAGTCCTTCACCCCTCCCTCCCTCCTTCCTCCCCTCTCCCATATATACCAGGTCAATGTCTTTCGTTCCTAATATAGATTTTGTTTTTGTTTTTACAGTTGTGTTGGTGTATCTCTGGTGACCTTTATCAAAAACCTACATCCGTGGTGTCATTTTGTCTCGCCTAATAATTGTAAAGATAGTTTTATTTAACCGAGTGCACTGTACATAAACCAGATTACAGAGCTAATCAGAGACTTGAATAGGCTACATGTGTAGAAATAATTTTTTTTATATAGATACCTAACCTTTTTGAGTTGTATACAGCTTCATACATAACCGCTACGCCACCAAATGTACTACACTATAGTATATCTTAAAATAATGATAATAATAATGATAATAATCCTTATCCTTGTACAGTATCGTGGATTATTTACCTTTTCTCGCGCGGCTTGAGAACTTGATAGCTGTGTTATTGTGCCTATGACCCCCTGAAGAGCTCCTGACTAGCTTTCCCAACCAGTGACATTTGCTGTGACACTGTTTTTTTTTTGTGTGTGTGTCCTTTGAGGCCGGTGTCTGTGAGGCTTAATGGCCTGTGTCTTAATTCTGCTGTGGTGTATACCGCTGTAGTTTTAATGTCTGTACGAGTGGAACGTTAGCTTTCTCTCTCTCTCTTTATCTTCCCACTGTCTTTTCCTGTCTCTAGTATCTCTGTCTGTCTTTCTGTCACACATTTCTCTATTTTACTCTTCTTTTTGTATCTCTTACAGTCTTTGTTTCTTGTTGCCCCCGTTTTCTTCCTCGTTTCTCTCTCTCTCTCATATCAAAAACCACGTCCACGTAATCTATCCAAGCCGGCTCAGTTTCCGGGCTATGATTAAAGTGGGAAAAATTACGCGTGCTAGCTAGTGAGGTGGTCTTATTGAGGGAACTTCAACAGGTAGATGGAACTCGTCTTGGTTACTAAATTAAACAGGTTTGGAGGGAGGTAGGCTACGTGGAATGCATCATGCGCGGAGGAGGAAGGGGGCGGGGGGCGGAGGAGATAGAAGGTGGGGGAGACATGGAGGGAAGAGAGAAAATGAGAGAGAAAGGGTACAGATGAGATTTGAAAAAGTATACATACATACATAGAAATACACACACAAAATATATTAAGACGCGTATACATGTGTAATTGTACACTTTCCCAAGAACAAGTACAGTACTAACATAAATTATATCTTTTTACTCTGATAAACAAAACAACACTTGCGGGGTTATCTTTTAAGTTGTTATCTGGTCTGAACAACAAATAATACACTAGGTATCCCAGATTATTTCACCTCATAATTAAACTACCCCTAACGCTGTACCTGGGAAGGGTAGGTTAGGTTAGGTTACGTCTGCTGCTCGGGTGTCTAATCTTTACGTGAACCTCAAGATAATTATTGGTTTGTGGTGGCGGCTTATCTGTGGTGGTGATCTCTGGCAATGATGCGTCGTTACACACACACACACACACACACTCTCACTCACTCACACATTGTTGAATCCGGTTATTCCCCCCGTCAAAAGGTAAAGGCTTCTCTCTCTCTCTCTCTCTCTCTCTCTCTCTCTCTCTCTCTCTCTCTCTCTCTCTCTCATACTGACCTTATCCATTAAATTGTTCTATTTAAAGGGTTATAGAGTCAGGAATTTGACGAGTAAATGGATTTCGGTTCTATTTTAACACTGGTTTATGAATTACTAAGTACAGTATATACAGTATTTTGGAGATAATTAGGAAATATTGTAAAGTATTATCATGTAGTCGCGTTATTGTTCGACTGATATGGTAATGAAAATGAGATTACGGAGGCTTAGTTTTTGTTGCTCAGTGGTCTGGGTGAGCAGTCATTCCAGGAAGTTGTGTTGGTGGTAGTGTTCCAGCATCAACACCTGAGAACTCCCCACCTCACGTCGCTGGTGTTCTTATCATCCTCGTCCTGTGTGTGTGGTAGTTCTGAAGGGCGTCTCTCTTAACTCATTGATCCAGAGTATGATAATGTCAGGGACTGAAAACCTTGACGTCATTGGGTCACATCCTGAAGATTACTTTCTAATGTCCTGGAAAGTTGTAGTTCCAGGAGTGTTGAGGTTAATTTCTGATCCTGCAGGGCGTTTGGGCAAGAACGATTAGAAATCTCTTTTGGGTTGTTGCTTCACCTCACCGTAATTACTTTCTTGCTGTGTGGTAGTTCAAGGGTGTGGCCAATCAGGTCGAGAGGTTTTGAACTGGAATAAGCGTCAACGACTGGAAATCAAGTACTTATTGTTGAATGCCGCACTGATATGTTTCGTGCTGTATCTGAAGCCGTGTTAGTTCCAGGGTTACCAATAGAGCCTCGAGGGAGTCTTCCGGGTCAGTCATTAGCTTGGAATGTCTCAACGTCGAGAATGGAGAGATTCGGATATCCTGGGAATCTTAATTGTACAGCCTTCCACTAGTGTTGTGACAGTTACCAGGGACCTAACGTCTCCAGGGAGTGTCCAAACAACCTGAAGGAACTGTGTTTTTCCCTCCTGCAATGGCATCTATTTTTGTCTTATTTTTTTATGCACATAAGATAACCGGGGGATGGGGTATAAGCCGTTGTTGCTGAAACCCGTCCAAAATATGCAATAAAAATAACGCTAGAAATCTGCAACATGTATTGCTAGTTACATGGACTTTCTCTTAACCTGGGTTGTAGTGTTGTTTGTCCAGCTCGGTTTACTACTCTGGGTTGAGGTGGTTCCTGGGACGGTTCAGACGTGTCCTCCCATGGCTCTAGATTTTGATTGCACTGGTACACTTTCTGGTTCAGGTTGTTCAGGGATTGTCGAGCTAGGGGATGTCCAGAATGGTCCAGGTTGTTCAGGGAGTGCCCACACTGGTCCAGCTTTTTCAGGGAGTGTCTAGACCGGTCCAGGTCACTTAGGAGGGTCGACACATATGGCGTGGATTAAGGTTGTGGTGGTAGGGGAGTGGCTAGTGGGTGGAAGGGTCACTTGTGGTCCAGCAGGGCCTCGCGGCGTCAAGGCAGAATAGAGTTCACTGCCACGCGTCGCCACAGTTATAACCCGCTGAGTGTGTGCCGGACAATCATTCTACGTCACTCACCTAAAGTAAACATAGAGGTTATCCCAATTGATTTATAGTAAAGGGTAATTATTTTAAACGTCTGTACCCAGTGATTTACATTTTAAAATTCCATTGTTCGTAAGTATTTTCGTCTTCAAGGGCGTGTAGTCAGTCAATAGGATTCTGGAAGAAAGCCAGGGTGTGATGACTTGCTTGTCTCGGTGGCAAAAACTGGCGCTGGCACCCCGTCAGAGAGGCACCAGGCATAGGGTCTTCTGCAGGTTACCTCTGTCTTTAAACTGGCGAGGGGCTGTTGTGTCGAGGTTCTTGTTTTCACAGGAGAAGTTTAAATGTCTGAAAGGTGAGGGAAGGGGGTGAGAGGATGAGGGAAGGGGGTGAGAGAGAGGGATTGGTGGGTGAGGGAGGGGTGAGAGGGGCCGTGATACTTGGCGCCATCCGCTCACCCTTCCGATGTCACCAGTCCTTGCTTATCAAGATCACCAACCTAACTCGCCAACCCAACCTAGCACACCAACCCAACCCAACCTTAACCTCACAACTTAACCCTATAGTTTATCTTCACAGCTTAACCTCACACCTTATAGCTTAACCACAGCTTGACCCTATAGGTTATCTTCACAGCTTAACCTCACAGCGTAACCTTACAGCTTAACCCCCCAAAACCTCAAGAACTTAATGGTGAGATCAAACAAATAATTGTAACATGTTTGACATAGTTAACCCTCATTGTTGGTCAAGTGTTAGTAGTGCGGGTACCAGATGTAGCTCCATGGCGAGTGTACAGTGTGCAGTGCAAAGTTGGCTCTCGTACGTCTGGGGGAGTTGTAACAACCTGTGCCTTTAGGTTAGGTGATGTGACGTGAGGACACAGATGCACCGCCATACTGTTGTGTTAAAATGTCGGATATGTCCCTAACTACACTGTACAGTACTTGTAAACTTCAATTATATACCATACGTGTATAGAATCATCATGCACGTAAAACTTTAATTATGTATGTGTGAGACTTTAAATGTGTACGTAAAACTTTTAATTATGTAGATGTAACCTGGCTTATTAAATGTTTGTTTACAATGGAGCGAGGAGAAAACGTGCGGGTATACCAATCAGGTGTGTTGTCCAAGGCAGGTAGCTAATGCCACCAAGTGAGGTGCCAGCGATACTTAATTCATTTTATAAGTTGATGGGAGGTGATAGGCAACCAGTTCTGTACAGTAAAATAAAATATCAAGGAGGTATTTACAATACGGTATTACATTACTAGGCTTGTGTTTTGATAACTTAGTGGACAGTCATTCAGTTGTTAAAAGAAAGTCCCACTTGTAGGGTTTTGTTTTAAGTGTTTTGTAATGTTGGGATTTTTTGTATAAGTATTTGAGTGTTGGTATTTTGTTCCCTTGGAAATTGAATGGGATATTTTTTTTCAAGGTTTGGATTCTGTCCGATGGAAAAATTGCTCCAGTGTAATTCTGTCCAATGAGAAAATTGGCATTAATGTAATTCTGTCCAGTTGGAAAAATATACTTAAACAAATTCTGTCTGATGGGAAAATTGCCCTTAGTAATTATAACATCAACAATACTAGTGGGCACAGACACCCACTTCTTCCCCTCACACCGTCACTAATACAACCTGACGAATGAGTGAGGTAGCCTACACGGGTTCTCATGTGTGGTGTGAGAGGTAACTTGATAGGGAGAATTTTGCATGTGGCATTTCACTTATTCACCAGCGGACCTGCAATGTTCCGTGACCAATTGCAGGAAGAAGAGAAGGAAGAAAATTTGTTGGAGTCAAGAGAATTTCAGTGGTTTTTTTTTTTGCATATTAGAATCCCTATTATTTGCACTAAGATAACATAACACTTATTGTTTTTACTAATATAACATGCACCTAAAATAACATACAGTATTTACAAGTTATAATACAATACCTTTTTTTTTTTATTAATTGGATAAGTTAGCGTACAGTTAAAACTGGGTACTGTATTTGGGAAGTATCATTGAGGAATATAACATTATTTTGGGGGGGTATTTTGTCAATAGGCTGAACTAATGTACCGTGAAAGGTTATGTATTTGTGAATATTAAAACAAATTGTCAAACTCTCTTAAGGTGGCTCAGTATATATATTTTCCGCTATTATCTAATTTAATGGTGCATGGAAAGTATACTGTATATAGGTTTTTGGGTGTTTGTGAGAAAGTATATAATTTTGAAGAGGTATTTGTGTGGGGTTTAGATATGACGGTATATAATTTGTAGAGGTATTTATGATAAAGTATATATATTTTTGAGTGAGAATTAGTTATGGAGGTATATATTTTGTAGAGGTATTAGCGAGAAAGTATATATTTTAGAAGGTATTTGTGTGAAGATTAAGTTTCAAAGTACCGATAATGTACTGTATATATTTTGGTCGAGGTATTTGTGAGAGAATTAAATTTGAAAGTATATATAGTTTGGGGTAATTATTGAGAGAATAAACTTTTCAAATCTGTTTAAAAGTTTACCAGTTGACTTCAATTTAACACAACAAAAAATAAATAAACATTGGGAATTAATACCTGACTAATTAATTCACCTTGGTAATTATAGACGATTAAATACCAGATGATTAACTATGGCTGGTATTATACATATATTTAAGGATATTACATAATTATGATGAAAATTATACTTGTAATTATAGAAGTTAAAAAATATATCTCTTGATTTTTGTCTCGAGACGAATGTAGGTGACAACGACGACTGGCATTTAAAGCAGCAGCCATATTTAAATTCTCACTAATGCTGACGGGAAAATTATAATATATATGTGAATAATATTGCTAATGGTTAATACTGTAGTAGGTCGGCATATATTAACCTTATGAAGTGATAGTGTTGGGTTAATGTGGTGAAATTTATTAATTCTCTAATGACCTTTTGCGTGTAAACATGGCGTGGGGCAGATGTGTTTTTGATAAGTAAATATTAAACGCAGTTATTTATTCATTTTGTCAATTCTCACTTAAAAGTAAATTATCTTTGTTTTTGTTTTCACAATTAAGTAATTACAAAACATAGGAAATATTTAAACATTGTCGACTGATGTGTTTTGGATACTAAATGCGATTATATAAACATTGTCAGCTCTTGAGTATCCTAATTTTGCTGGTTTTTTATAATTAAATACTTACTAAACATACCGGTACAGTTCAACATTCTGTCAACATTGAACATCTGAACTGGAGCCATTATACATGATTTGTATTTTGTGTTTACATGTTTTAGTTGGTATAAACATATTTTTAACCCCACAGAGACACTGGTAATGTCTTGAGAAAGGGTACAAGGTTCTAAAGTTTTGTTCATTTGTTCTTCAGCTGCGTCTTGTTCTCTAGTATGCTCAGTAGAACATCCAAAAGGCAGTAGAATTATGTTCTTTTGTTCTTGTTTACCATTGTGTCCACGGTACTCCCAGCTAGCGTTAGAGTTATGTTCTTTTGTTCATGCTTAACTGGACCGTGTTCTCCACCAAGCTCGCTAGAACACCCAGTAGGCGTTAGAATTATTTTCTTTTGTTCTTTTCTGAGCGTGGTGAATAGAATGCCGTGTAGAGATCTCCCAGATTGACCCCTTATTGTTGTGGTGTTGTGACGTGAAAAAATTAGATATAATTTTTTTTTTTTTTGTACAGTATGATAATTTTTCGTGTGTATGTGTATTAAGGGGACTGGGGAAACCTGCTTATTGTTTCAGTGGCTCCGTGTTTCAGTGGCTCCGTGTTTCAGTGGCTCCGTGTTTCAGTGGCTCCGTGTTTCAGTGGCTCCGTGTTTCAGTGGCATCGTATTTCTGTGACGGAGTTGTGTGTTATGGTGAATTCGCTTCAATGTACAGTTGTATTAGGTATCGCTATTGAAACACGGATATATTAATTTCACGCTTGGGCTGTTTTTGTTTTATCTCTGACTGAAACAAAAACATTGCCACACGGACGTTTACATGTACATTGTTTGTTTTTTTGCTTTGTTTTTTTTATTTGTTAAACCAAATATAAACATCAATTATCAGACAAGGACATAATGTGTTGTTATTTTTGTTTTGTTTTTGTCGTTAGAAAGGGAATTAAAACAGACGGTTCTATACGTGTGCGTTCTCTTGTCCTCAAACACTTAACAAGGATGTACAGTATAATGTGTGTTTGTTTTATATGGTGTAATAAATGAACGAATTAAAACAGACTTCTCGAGTTTGTCTACATTCTGTTCTGTTTCCTCGGTGTGTTACTCAGAACTTTAAAACACTTGACAGGTCGTGTAGGGGACGAGAGAGAGAGTGAGTATTGAGATGGCACTCAACCACTTCTCTAAGTGTGTGTGTGTGTGTGTGTGTGTGTGTGTGTGTGTGTGTGTGTGTGTGTGTGTGTGATGCCCAATAAATCTTATAACGAGTTGTGACCCTGAACACCACCACCTTCGTCAGGCTCTCAGGTGGGTGGGGGTACCTTCAACTTGCCTCTTATCTGGAGACATGAACACCCACGACAAGAGACGATAACCAACATTTGCACCATTGTAATGTACACGAAGTTTCCATTTTAACTAAAGTCTTTGCTCTAAGTATTGCGAGAGGAAAATGTCTGCCTGTCTGTCTATCTATCTATCTATCTATCTGTCTATCTACCTATCTATCTATATCTTTTGACTCATGAATACTATACAAAACAAATGAACGATAAGCTGCATTAGCGCTCCTGTGAGATGTACCCCAACAAAACATTCCTCCTCTCCTCTTGAACCGTGCAGCCTCGTGTTAACATTTGTCACCAACACCTCAAATAATACTCGTGTTTATTGGAAGCAAAAAACAAAACAAAAAAGTATGTAAATTCGTGTTTTGTTGACAGGTGAAGTGATGACATGTTTAGTGAATTCTCTCAATTTTTTGCCACTTTTTTTTTTTTGCCATTTATGATCATACGAACTTTGTGTCCATCATAATAATCTTTGTAGTTGTTGGATATTGAGTATTGATGTTTTAAAGCGAAGTCTACAGCTGTGAGGTGATTTATGAAACAGTTTTGTGTAGGTGAGGATGTATATAAGCTATGGCTTTTGTAAAGTAATTGAGTATAAATTTGTAAATGGTTATGTACGGTATGTTCAGATTTTTTTTCTGGGGATTTTTAAGTGTGTAAGTTTTGGATAATGTGTAGTATTGTAGGTCATCATTGCCAGAAATAGGTATACGAGAATAGGGCAGGGGGGGGGGTAAATATTGACGGCGGTTGAAGTCAGTCTGCCTGGCGCCGGGCTGGTGACTGGCTCAGTTCCACCACCCTCCTCATTGATCACCGCCCAGCCAGGGAAGCGGTGTATGGGCCGGTAAGGGAGCCGCTGGGAGCCACTGAGACCCGCTGAGACTGCTTCTAGTATTAATTTGATATAAGATTTAGTCTCCAGTTTATTTCATCTTAACTCAGTGTTTCTCAAACTTTTTCACTTCATCCCCCCCATGAGGAACTCTCAACATGGCTCCCCTTCAGCTCTCCCCCAAACCCCTCACAAATAATGATGAAAATTAACTGTTTTGGTTCTCTTCCTTTATTTTATTGTTTTCAATCATCAAATAGAATGCATATTTTGTTACAGTTCAATAGGATGGGTGACCCGTTTCCTTTCAGTCAGTCGACTGATTCCAGGTTGAGTCACTGATAAAGCACATCTCATGTCTGGGTCCACATGTAACCGGTTTCGGCTTTTATTCTCTTTTTGAAGGAGGTGGAGGAACCAGATTCACATAAATATGTAGTAGAAGAGGACTCGAAGTGCGATCTCACTAACTTTTGGATATGACTGATACATTGAGCACCAGAGTATAGTCAGAGATTTTTCTTCATATAGGTCTCTGGCAGCAGAATCGTTCTGAGATCAAGGAATCCGTTTGAACAGGAACTATAATCGTGCAATCTGAGCGAATCCGTTGGAAATGAAAAACTAGCTGCTGCACCATACTGTGTACACTGTACCGTACGGGTATTATGATTACACACAATGACAAAAAAAAGGAAAAAAAAAGGATTTCTCCCCTAACAAGGCAAAGTAACAAAAAAAAGTTGAATCAGTTTCCACATTTTCTCCAAATATGTACTACTTACACTAGCCTGCCATGGCCCCCCGAAAATCTTGCCGTGACCCCCTTGGGGGCCATGGCCCCCACTTTGAGAAACACTGGACTAACCCATAAATTAGTTGGAATTTCAGCGGAATAAAATCGTTTAACGTTCGCCAGAATAAAACACCTAAGTACGACACTAGCTAATCGTTAAAGGGTTAAAGACCTTAGTTGTTAAAGCGTAGTAATACATTATAGCACCATCAACGTTATTATGTTCGGTACTAAAATTACCAAAAGAAGTTCTTGAGGAGTATTCGTATTTCATTGTTATTTTGTTGTATTTATAAAAAGACAGTACAGGAAAATTATTGTATAAAAGGTAAAATAGTTTTGTTTAATATGTAAAGTTAGTATGTTACCTGTGCTCACTGGAATTCACTTGCTTGATTACAAGTCCGCATGTGCGTTAATGTGCATTGACACACTGCTTGCTTGTGGAAACAGACCAAGTCATGTTTATACTCCATTGTTCAGTGTATCTTACTGTAGTGCAAACAAGGAAGACTGTAATAGTTGTTGATATTGGCGATGATGAAGTGCTGTTGCCGGCAGAAAGTGACAACCTTGTGATGCAGGTTTTGTGCATGAGTCACTGGATCTCTCTCTCTCTCTCTCTCTCTCTCGAACTTGTTATGTCTTTATGCTTCTGTTTACTTAAATCCAACACACACACACACACACACACACACACACACACACACACACACACACGGAAAATGATTCATCTAACAAGCACTTACTATCACGGTCAGATCACACAAATAATTAATAAAAAACAACTATCAAACGTAGCCAATATGCAAAAAAAGAAAAAGAAAAGGAAAAAACCCACCTGTTTGATCATCTTATCCTCTCAGTCACCTTATTACCCCCAAGAAAGTTGTTGGGTTGCCTAGAATATTACCAGACGTCATGTTTTTGTTTTCAGAAGTCATAAGAAAATCTCCCAATACTAAACGATGTTTTTTTGGAACGTGTTATTTGATATGGGTAGTTGATATGTTTCTTTGAATGGAATATATACGTAACATTGATTGTGTGTGTGTGTGTGTGTATAAGGTATGTGGTTGTGTCAATCTCCCTCCCTCCCCTCCCCCCACCCCCCCTTTTTCCTTGGCATTGACTCCAGGGAAGCTAGCCTTGAATGGTCTTGATGAGGGGGGAGGGGGGTGTAACGCGGCCAGTGCTCTGTTCGTTGATGCTCTACTAGTCTACTCACTCTTGCTTTTTTGCCCGTTTACTTTTTTTTTTTTTTGTCTTATATTCGAACGGTAGTTAAGAGATTCCTTTACTGGTGGTGAATGATGATGTTGAGTTGCCAGTTAGGGAATCTTCTCTTTGGCTATTTAACGGACCCCTTCCTCGCTGCTGTTGTATAATGTTAAAAGGTTTGTAGACTGAAGATGTGTTATTTTTTCCTCCTCCGGCGAACCTCCAGCTAGTGTGCCGTTTTAAATGTTATTGTTGATGTTTTTTTGTTTTAGACGCTTCAGTTGGTAAGGTTATTTTGCACTCTTTTTAATTCCATTGTTCTATTATTTTTGTTTTGTAGTTTATGTTGAGTGTATATTTGTGTTTATTAGTATGTATAGATAGCTGCTGTATGTGTAAAAATGACCACCGGAAAATTAACATAGTATTTGTTCCTGGAGGTGATCTTATGTCCTTCCTCAACCATAAAATGTGTAAGTAATGTAAAAAAAACGATCAAGTACAAAAATGACGGATCTCTGGAAGAACAGTGAAAAAGGTACCACAAATGAATACTGTACCGGCCTTGTGGTGGCAGTGAAAGTCATCCGTGGCTAGGGTGCCAGAAGCCTAGCCTACCTACCTACGTACCTGCCTGCCTACCTACCTACCTACCTACCTACCACCAGCCCTTCCTTCCATCAGCCCTTCCTCCCACCGTCCCCCTACCTCCCGCCCTATATCCCTCTCTCTCTCTCTCTCACAACTCTACGCTGCGCAGGGGCTAGTTTCATCACACTGCGCACCCACCACCTTTTGCCAACCTCTGCCACTTTGTAGAAATTTTAAGTAACAAGGTGTCGGCGGGGGTCGGGTTGTGGAGTGGTAGTTAGGTGAGCAGTAAGTACAGTATGGTCTCAGTGGCGAGTTTGGTATGGCTAGCTCGCCTCAACAGGAAGATCACTGACCTCAATATTGTGATGGCTGCGTGTAATGTTTAATGACTGAATTCGCTGTATCTAGTGTTTAATTATTAGCTGCGTATAATAGTAATGTTATAATGAATTACTGCTCTTCAACAACTAAGGTTTTAAAGCGCGTATTCTAGGACTTGCTGCAGACACTATTACTGTACTATAGTCAATAACAATAAAATATTGAGATGCATAACGTTCGCCTTTCCTGACCTTGCTGATGTAGGTTTTTCGCGCAGGTATTTTTTTAAGTTGGGCCCAACACAAAGACCAATTAGTGATAATCATTATTTTTCTTTCGGTTTTAAGTTCTGAATCATTATTATTATTTACTGCGTCAAGGATAATAGTGTTTTGTTCAATTAATGTTGGGACAGTTATTATTGTTATTATTACCGGGGTATTATTATTGATGTTTTTATCAGGTATTATTACACGATTTATTTGTTATTTTTGTATAAATTTTCTGTATATTACTAATTGTGTTGTAATTCAGAAATAAACGTTAATAATTGAATTGAATGTAAAGAAAATTGTGGTAGCGTATTGCCTTTCGTGCATATTGGTAGTGTTTGGTTTGCCAGTTATTGTAGATGTCCGTATTAATATTTATCCTAGGTAGACGTTAACTTGTAGGCTCTCTCTCTCTCTCTCTCTCTCTCTCTCTCTCTCTCTCTCTGAGGTGTGAATGAGATCAATGTAAGGAGAAACAGGTCCTTGACTTGTTTAATTAACAGGTGCCCCTCAGGGAGGAAACAATAGGCTGGGTGGGGACGAGTGAGAGGGGAGAGGGGTGGGAAGAGTGAGTGGGGGAGGGGAGGGAAAAGTGAGAGTGAGTGATGGGGAAAGCGGTTAGCATTAGGTGGTTTTAAACATCAGGTGAAATAAGCTTGTGGGGGGGGGGGGCTAATCCTTGGGTGGTGGTGTAAGAGGATGGTCTAGGTCTTAGCCCACCTGCCCTCGTATACAGACCTGCTGCTCCCCATGACGTGACCCCCATTGTTTCTCGTGCCTCCTATACCTGTGTTGTTGTTATTTGCTTATTAACAGGTCAACAGCCATATAATAAATCATGGTTTTAAATGTCTTAACAGTCTCTCTCTCTCTCTCTCTCTCTCTCTCTCTCTCTCTCTCTCTCTCTGCTTTGTTTTCCACTCAGCCCCCACCACGACCTTCGGGAATGCCTTGACCACGCCAGGCCCTCTCATTACCTCTTCTTCAGGGAGGCACTGACACTGGTTCCCTCCCACTGTAAAAGCATCATCCATGAACTGACGGAGAGATGAATTACAAGGGGAACAGTAAGAGATAGGGAAATAGGGAGGTTAGAAGATATAGGTAAATGGTGAGGGTTAGAAGAAATAGGTAAATAGGGAGGTAGACAAGGTTAGGTGTTTGTTGATTTTGACAGTATGAGGTGGGACATGAGAGGAGGGGGAGGGTGGTGGGGATGAGAGTGTGGGGGGGGGTTTGTGAGGTAATGGGGGGTGAGGGAGGTGATGTTGGTGTAGGTAGTGTTGAGGTGGTGTGTGTGGGGAGGTGGTTTGAGGAATGTGGTGGATGGGGGGTGGTGGTGTTTGTGTGTGGGAAGTGCTGTCTGGAGGGAGAAGGTGGTGGTGTGGATGCGTGTGTGAGGTGGATGGGTGGGGAAGTGGTCAGTGGAAACTTTGCCTAGCACCGGAGCGTCACCACCACCAGCCAACCTCCGTCACCCCAGCCGGTTGTCTGGTGGTGGCAGATGAAGGTGGTGGCATTCCTCCGCTCTCAGAGAAAGTCACAGGAGTAAGCAATGTGTCGACCCCTAGCAGGCCCACCACCACAGCCCACCACCCCACTCATTTACCCACTCATTTACCCACTCACTCACCCACTCACTCGCTTACCCACCAAGTACGTATGTCAATCACAATCAACGTAACAGCCTTGTTTAGTTCACCTCTACTACTAAGCTAAAAAGAGGACCTCCATCACTTCCATAGATTACCTCACAAGAAAGGGGAGACCTCCAGCACCCATGACTGACACACCTGAGTTAAGATGCTCCTCCTTCAGCAGCCCAGCGACCTTCACACCCGACCTCACGCTGGTTAGGGGTGGGGGGAGGAGGAGGGGGGTGAGAGATATTGGCGATGAGAGACAGAAATGTTGTTGGTGTTTAAGCAGGAAGGAAGAAGAGAAGGGGGTGATGGTGTGTACGGAGGAGGGTGGGTGTGGTGCGTGCAGGATGAGGAGGAGGGTGGAGTGTGGTGCGTGCAGGATGAGGAGGAGGGATGGAGGTGTGGTGCGTGCAGGATGAGGAGGGAGGGTGGAGTGTGGTGCGTGCAGGATGAGGGGAGGATGGAGTGTGGTGCGTGCAGGATGGGTGTGGTGCGTGCAGGATGAGGAGGATGGAGTGTGGTGCGTGGGATGAGAAGGAGGGATGGAGTGTGGTGCGTGCAGGATGAGGAGGATGGAGTGTGGTGCGTGCAGGATGAGGAGGAGGATGGAGTGTGGTGCGTGGGATGGATGAGGAGGTGAGTGTGGTGCGTGCAGGATGAGGAGGGATGGAGTGTGGTGCGTGCAGGAGGATGGGTGTGGTTCGTGCAGGATGAGGAGGGATGGAGTGTGGTGCGTGCAGGATGGGTGTGGTTCGTGCAGGATGAGGAGGGATGGAGTGTGGTGCGTGCAGGATGAGGAGGATGGGTGTGGTGCGTGCAGGATGCAGGATGGAGTGTGGTTCGTGCAGGATGAGGAGGAGGATGGGGTGTGGTTCGAGGATGATGAGGGATGGAGTGTGGTGCGTGCAGGATGAGGAGGATGGAGTGTGGTGCGTGCAGGATGGAGTGTGGTTCGTGCAGGATGGAGTGTGAATACGAGAGAAGGATGCTGCGAGGAGGATGAGTTGCAGCAATGTATATACGGGTTTTTGAAGGCTTTAGGGAAGGGTTGTAAGATCAGTGAGATTCCGGATGTGTTGGGTTCATGCTGGGTGAAGGGCGTGAGGGAGGAAGGAGAGAGAGAGAGAGGGAGACAGACGGTGTTGGTGGTAAAGGAAGTAAGGAAGGAAGGGAGGAAGGAAGAGACAGTGTTGATGGGAAGAAAGGAAAGAGAAAGAGAGGAGCGGCGGTGATGGGAATGGAAAGGGAGAGTACGAGGGAGAAAGAGTTACTAGGAGGGAGATGTCACAAAAACAAGGTATAGTTTTGCTTGTATAGGGAGTCCAACCTAAGCACAGAAATAATATCGTAGTGTTGAATTCTTAACCTGACTCACTCCCCCCCCCCTCCCCCCACAGCCGAATACGTCATCCTGAACACACAAACAAAACAAACACTCTTTCATTATCTCTCGAGTTTCTCCTGAAGGTGATTCAACCATAATCCTTCGACAATCAACCCTCCTCCTCCTTCAATCACCCAATACCTCCATCCCCCAACTCCCACCACCGTCAACCACATGTTCGCCACCAGTCTCCTTAATTACCGTCATTACGCAGGTCTTCTCTTCTTCCTATTGGTGGTGATCGAATTCAATGACCAGTCACCACAAAACCATCATTAGCGTTGGGCCTTGGTGTACCTGATCCAGTGGTGGTATGTGGAAGTGCCTATATACCAGATAAGAATAATAATAATAAAAGTTCTGCTCTAGAATAAAAAAAAAGACAGTCAGACAGTGAGCAAGGAATCTTAACCCTTCAGTGATGTAAATAGGAGGTGGAGAGAGAAAGGAGACCCTTTTGTGATTTGGGAAGAAGGGAGAGGGGGTGCAAACACTCAATGTGACTAGTCAGAGAAGAGAGGGGGAGAGGGATTGAGGTTCTTACAGCGTAGGGGAGGGAGTGGATGTAGGATTAGCACTGAGAGGGAAAGGAGTGGGTGGGATGTGGAGGATGGTGCAGGGGGTGGTGAGTTCCAGTCTTGTCACCCCTTTCCTTCACCCTCATCCCCCCCCACAGTACGACCTGACTTACTAAAACTAATTAAGAATGTCTCGACACGTTCACAGGTGTGGTGTCGTCCAGTGATTTGTGTTGTGTTGTCCCACGGGTGTTAATAAAGAGTTTTGTCAATGTATCGTAGTTTTAATATAAATATCTTTTAGAATATTAAGTCGATGCTTTTGTGCAGTTTTGTTAAGTAATGTTGGAGTTATTGAGTGTATATGAATTTATTATTTTTATGTGATTTGCGACGGAGAGATATAGTTGTTTTGACCATGTATCGTAATTTTTACTAGTAGATGGGTTAAAACGATTTTTTTTTAATTTCTAGGAGTATTTATTATTTTGTAATTAAGAGAAACGAAACGAAATCATTGATCATTATTAAGGTAAAATAAGATCGAATTTAGTTATTATTTTTAATAGTTAAATGATATGTCTTAGTGAACGAAATAACAGCTGACCGTGAAGGAAGTGAAGGGCAGCAGTGAACGAACAACTAGTATGAACTAGCGGAAAGACAGCATCTGAATGGCTAATACACTGAAACCAGTATGATGGCTTCTGACTGGCTAATGTGCTTAACCCATTCGAGGTTCAGCGCTTTAGCCAATCAGATGCTGTCGTTCCTCTAGTTCATACTAGTTGTTTGTGCACTGCTTCCCTTCACGGTTAGCTGTTATTTCGCTCACCAAGGCATATCATTTAACTATTAAAAATAATAACTAAATTCGGTCTTATTTTACCTTAATGATGTATATGATTTCGTTTCGTTTCTCTTAATTACAAAACAATAAATACTTCTTAGAAATTAATATAAAACAATCGTTTAAAAAATACAAAATACATCTACCGGGAAAAATTACAATATAATCAAAACAACTATTTGAAAACATTAGAACCCGTTTATTTTTGTAAAGACTGCTGTATTTTTATTAACCTAGGCACTCACGCTTGTCGATATTCTTATGGGTGACAAGACACTTTTTTACAGGGATAAATTACAGTGTAGTATTTACTCTTTCCTTGTACCTAGTTGATGGAGGTAAATTGAATGATGAGCGGAGTTCGTTCCCCTCGCCTTGCTAACTCTGCTCTAAACTCTAAAGAAAAAATATATCGGTGCGTTTCATCTGGCGGTGACGAAGCTATGGTTTTTTTTTTTTCATTTTTTGTTTATTTATGGATGTAATATATTCTTTTGTTTATTTATATTTTACATATTTTGTGCATGTATTGTAATTTATTTATTTATTTGTTAGTTTTTTGTCGTATTTTACTTTAAAGTTTTTTGCTTATTATTTTTATTTACTTTTATAATGTATATGAAATTTAAGCTTTATTATTTGTATTCGCTATTTTAAGGTATATTTATTTTATTCGTTTATTTAATATTAACACTTCACATGTACACATCTAGGACGTGTCAGTATTTTTGACGTTACAGCTAGTACTACGAACACTCCTGGGGTTAAAAAAAAAGTTACCCTTAATATATCTCTGTCCACCAACCCTGCACAGCACACCTGGCGTTATGGAGGTGAATCACGCAGGTGTGTGGAGTGACGGGTGTGAATAAGTACAGGTATGTGGCAAGAGCCTAGTAGCGTCGCGTGATGTTGTAACTATGTGAAAATGACAACATGACTAGTTTTGATGTTTTGATGGAGTTAAGATGTCAACTAGCCGGGTTATTTATGTTGTGAGTTGTTGAATGTAACAGTTGGGTGTTTGTTACGGTAAAGGTGACAGTTTGTTATGGCGTGGTGGTGGTGGTGTTAAACTGTTAATGTCACAGCCTGGCGGTAATTGTGGTGTAATGGTTGCGTTACTGTAATAGTCACATCCCTTGGGAATCCTTCCATCATTTTGGGAAATTTAGGATGATTGAGGTGTTGGGAAATTGATGTAGTTGGGGAGTTTAGAAATTAATTTTACCTGGGCAAGTTTGGGAAATCTCTCTCTCTCTCTCTCTCTCTCTCTCTCTCTCCCGGGTCGCTGGTGGGTCCTACATAACATTGTAACTTTGCACGGTCATGTACTGTGCCTCCTTTTCACTGTCATGTAGGTAGCTTGTAAACTTATTGCTCACCGTCATGCAATCGACGAACCTAATTATTTTTTCATGTAATATTAATGCTGTAGAAGTAATGTCATACGTAATATGTAGAAAAGTAATGTGTGGTAGTGTTGTGTTATGGTAGGATAGTATTTGTTGTAGTGTGATGTGTGTTAGTGTGTTGTGTTATATGTGGTTGTGTGTTATGTGTGGGAGTGTGTTATATGTGGTAATGTGTTGTGTGGTAATGTACTGTTAGTGTGTTCAGTGTGGCAGTGTGTTGTGTGGTAATGTACTGTTAGTGTGTTCAGTGTCATAGTGAGTTATGTACTGTAGTCCCGTATACTGTACCTCTGTTATTGTACTGTATCACGCAGGTAGTCATACTTTATTGGTCATATTTACATAATTATTTCATAGTTACGTTATTCATGTGACAGTATCTGGGTAACGACCTATGCACCTACCTGAGCGTGTGAAATACCTCGTCTTAGGCCATTTACCTGAGTCCGCTTCCTTGGTATTATGTAGACAAGACCCAGGTGCTTAGTTTACCATTACTTGTCCATCTAAAGGTGTAAAGAGTAAGCTTCCACCTGGCCCGGCAAATATACTCCACTACACAGGTATCGATCGGGTTTTAGTCAATTATTATCGGTATGTGGTATATTGGTGTGAGATCTTACTTCCATCATCCTTGCGCCAGAATGTGTCACTCCGTATTCTGTTGTGACGTGACCAATAGGCGAGGCTTGTGGTGCTGTTTGTGTATAGATATTCGTTAGTTCGTCTCGCTCACCCTAGGAAGAGTTGAACACTACATGTTTCTCCAACTGCACAAGCATTCGTTATTTAGGCAAGGACCCGGACTTGGATTCGGTAGTGCACGTACTTTATACCTGCCAGATGTCTCCAAGAAGGTCACATCACACACGCACACACAGCACATGATAGTCAAACATTGTGAGTCACAGAAAGCTTGCTTCATATTGTTGTTGTCTGTGTTATATTTCTATTATTACTATTATTATTTCGAGCTTGTCTCTGCCTCGTTGCTCAAGCATACATGATATAACAATACGTTCCTTTCTGTCCCTTTATTTTATGCGGAAGTATTAACTGTCAAGAGAATTATTTTTTTATTATAATAACTATTAAGGTATGTCATTATTATAATATTCCTTTGTAAATATTAAATACTATGTACACGAGAGACTGGTTCAGCACCTGGCCGCAAGGAGGTGTCTGGGAGGACTGGCTTAAGACAGGTAGGTCATCACGGAAATCCTCGACTCATTTACAAGTGAAAACTCTCGAACTCTTAACTCATCTTCAGTCGTGATGACGTAGGAGAGTTAATGAGAAGGAGGACGTGGGATTAGTGAGCCAGGCTACGTGTTATTGCACGACACTTCCCAGATGACTGTTGTAATGGTGCAGTGTGAAGGGAATATTTAAGGTGGTCGGTCGCCGAGTACTGTCTGTAAGTGAAGCTCATCCGGCGTCTATTATTTTATTTGTATTTATGTTCCTTTGCGAATTATATTGTTTCTGTATATTTTTATTAATGAAATGTTTCGTTACTTTATATCTTACATATACCTTGTTTATATTAAATTTGAGTATATTTACTTATAATGAATAATCTTATTATTGGTATTCGTATTTAGTTTTTTTATCGTTTATTATTTACATGTTTACGAATGTTTTAGTTTATTTTACCTATTCTTAGTGTACAGTTAATTTTAAGAAATCAACAGATTTTTTATTTAATGGCTAATAATTTGATGAGGTAATGATTGAGATATTAAGGGAGAACAACCAGGTGAATAACAGACAGTACACAGGAATGACATTTAACGGCCGGGACGATTGGTCGAGACAATTCAGATAAGTTTAAAGTGGGCCGTGATCCCCAACCCTCAGGACGGTACCTTGATCAGTTGATTGATTGAACCGGGGGTGAAGTGAGGAACTCGTGGCCTAGGTATTTCTGGACCAGGGGCTTTTTTTATCATTAAGGAAAAGTAAGTTCACGAACAAGTCAGAGAGAGAGAGAGAGAGAGAGAGAGAGAGAGAGAGAGAGAGAATTATTCCTCCCTTAAACATTCTCGGATCAGAGATGGATAGAGAGAGAGAGAGAGAGAGTACTTCTTTACTAGGTATCCACGACCTCATTAAAATCTCTCGTATCATAAAAAAATCCACATCCTAATCACTAACACCCTTAGTTGACGATATCACACACCCTGCCATTAAAATACCAGATGGACGTAACTCCATGCTTGATGTCACCTGCTCTCACCTGTATACATTACCTCTTAAGATATCCCCCCTTCCCTCCACCGCCCACCAAATGCTGATATACTGACCAGAGTAAGGGTTGTCGTCACCAGATCGTATCATGACGTGTATATTTATATCACGGTTATGTTGTGTCATTGCTACATGACATGGCAAAACACACCTGAGTGACGGTAGTAGTCGATGAAACTCACAATATGTTGAGAATCATGTCGTAAAGGCTTGTTTTAAATCACTTTATTTACGGCACATGATAGTTATCGCTCAGGGGAAGAGAGGGAAATTACAACATACAGTAGTTATGCAGTAGAGAGACAGACAATGTTCATGGGTCGCGTGCGGCATGATGAGGCACTCCAGGTAGCGACATGACGTAAAAACTCCTGGAAACTGGTATGATGGGCCTGTGTGCAGTCCTGGAGGGCGCTGTGAGAACCTTGCCTCCCTCCCTGACGGTGGCTTCCGCTGTGTGTTACGCAGGGACGTGAACGGGGGCGAGTAAACAGCACAGGAGAAAGGGAACGAACGAACGAACACTGTTTACCGCGGACACTTCTTCTTTAACATTTTATGCTTGCCTTTGTGGTGATGGCGTTGGCAGAGCTTCTACTGTGTATTGTGATCTATATTTATGTACTGTTTTGGTATTCCGACCCTTTGAAGACTAAAGTTTGACCGTTTATGTAATTTTTATATCTTATGTCTGAAGATCAAGGTTGAACCCACTGAAGATTATAGCTTAAAGAATTATCATCCTTAATAATGGTATCGCCGAAACTATTGTCCTCGGCGGTAATAATAAATAATGGTTAATTTGTTTTTAGTATTTTCGCATATATCAAGTTATCGCGTTATTTTTTCTTGGTGTTTCTTGGCAGAATAAAGTTCTTGCGCTAAGAGACACCATCCATTAGTATGGTAATAAAATGACCAGCATTACGTTGGCTGAACACACGCCAGAGATGTAAATGCTCTATGTTTATTCAAGGTTTTTAAAGTTTTCTTTATGAGTATATTTTTGCCATCTAGAAATTATTTTTGTTTTTCCACATATGTTATATAGGTTCGTTGATCTTAGGCGTATAGGCTCGTTGTGCATGTAATTTTTGTTGTTGAATGAGATATTTCCTCTACTGTATAAGGTTATTTCCTCTGTGTTCGTTTTTTTTGGGTGAATAAGTTGCCTTTGATTTTTTTATTCTTTTATTTAATCGTGTCTGTTGTTGTTGTTTGTACGGCGGACCTAGCGTGAATGGGGTTATGGTGCTAGCGAGCGTGAAGGAGACAAGGCCTTGGTCACGGGCAGCTTGCTCCGAGTCTGAAAACTGGGACACGTGACAGCCAGGGAAGTGTTGCGCGCGCTTTTTCGTTATCTTTAGTGGCAAGTATTGGCGCGAAGGTTGTGATTACGGCCTTCTGATTGGTTATTGGGTTTGTTGTGGAAGGAGGGGGGGAAAGGGTACTTTCATTCAATATAACAAATCATTGAGATCGTAAAATTCTCTCCTGGTTGGCTTGCGCTTGTGTTTTATATATATATATATATATATATATATATATATATATATATATATATATATATATATATATATATATATATATGTAGTATATATATATATATAATTTTTTTTGCCAGTATTTATACGTTTACAGTTCCTCAGTGGACCCAGCGCGTATGATCCGTTCCCAGGTGGACTCATTGTGTACTGGACTCAAAACAAAAATGAAAATATAATCCTTACGTTTTTATTATATCGAAGACTATTGTATTACATCATTAATATCTGGAGCGGATAGCGTGTAAATCGATAATGATTGGTTCCTCTACTGTACTAACGCTCGCCTTGACACAGTAATGTTACAATTTGGAACAATAATATTTCCTACCAATGGATGGATCCACAGTTGCCTCCTCCACCTCGGTTCAAGTTAGGCAACATGCGCGGCGTGTTTTTGCCAAGTCAGGTAAACGCCACTTGCACTAATGACTAGAGGTTGGCAACACTGCATTAGTTTTTCCCCGCCTTCTTTCTATATTGTAAGTAGACCAGGTAAAGCATAAGTGATGTAAGTAGACGTATGTGTGATGTAAGTGGGGTGTGTAAAGTATAAATGTTGTAAGTAGAAGAATGTAATATGTAAGTGATTTAAGTACAAGTATTTAAAGTGTGTATGTGATGTAAGTAAATGTTTGTAAAGTGATGTAAGTAGAGGCGTGTGAAACATATATGTAAAAATTATCAACTAAGTATCATGCGAGTAAGCAAGACTGCGATATAATAATGCAAACAGAAACAAATTTAAAACATATAAGAGTTGTTGATAATACTGTGTTGTTTTTCGTGTCAATATTGTTCAAACTTAAACTTATAACTGCTTTGTAAACTTCTATACTGTATAGCCGACCATTTCACCACGACTTAAGAACGACCTCCTGCTCTGACCGCTTTATGGAGTAACCAAGAGCAGGGGGTGAAGATAGTCTACGGGGGAACAGAAAGCCATTACGCTACACATACCTTACTCATAACCTATTCTTGCCCTGTTCCCTTGCACCCTATCTACCCTGGAGTCTACCCCCTAGTCCCTATACACACATCCAACCCCACGTCCACCCCACGCACACCTCACCCTACGCCCTCCCCGCATCCCACACCAAGCTCGCCCTACACCCCACGCCACACAAGTCTATCAGTTTTATGAGTAATGCCATTGTTTCATTGTTTGATGTGGACAGGTAAAGTTACGAGTTAGGTAAGGATTAGTTGCATGGTCTGGGTTGAGTTTTAGATTGGATAGTTTCGAGTGAGGTTTAGGTAACACTAGATTCGGTTGGGTTTCGATTGGGTAGAGTAAGGTTGGGTTAGGTTAGGTTAGGTTAGGTTAGGTTAGGTTAGGTTAGGTTAGGTTTTGGGTTAAATAGCATTAAATGTCTCAATAACGGAGATATTATTTTTTTAAAGAAAATATGGTGTGAGGGAAATGGAGAGAAGAGGGAAAGAAGGAGGAGGAGGGAAGTGTAGATTGCATTGGGTGAGGGAGTAGGGAGGTGTAGAGGAAGGAGGCAGGAGGGATAAATAGTTAGTCTAAGAGGGGGAAAGGTGATACAGAGATAACAGGCTGGCGAGATGTGACCAGTGGTGTGTATGGGGGGGTATGTAATGAGAGTGTATGTATGTATGGAAAGTCTTGTGAGGAGGGTGTCCATGGTTAAGGGAAGGGGTAGGGATATAGGGAAAGAGCGTCCTTCGATGATAGGGGGGAGGAAGGCACGTGATGGTCAACACTCTGGCACCTGTCCTGACATTACTGTGGTACAACATGGCCTTGATAACCTCGATAGACTACCCTTTCCAGTCACCAGTATGGAGTGCCATGTCCTTTCACCAATATTCAGCATTATCAAGCACCATTATGACCATTACTTGGTATCATTATGCTATTATGAGATACCATTACTGTCACCATAAGCCTTCTGGTTAGCCTGACCAAATTCTGCACGTGTCTAGTTCAGAGCCTGACCACTCACTTGCAAAACAGGATCGTGAGCCGGACTGAAAAGAATGAAATAAAACTTAAACAAAGATATCAACCCAATTGTTTGTGTTTTTTGTGACGGAAGCTGTGTTAAGTGTTAAAGCACGTATTTGAGCAAGGGTGAGTTGTAACTTTTCAAAACTTTCACTGGAAGTGTTTTGGGGTACGAGTTTGTGTATGGCGACTATACGTAAGTGCATTCATAAACGAGTGAAAGTAGCTCTCACAATGGAATTAATCAAATACTGTAGACATTAATAATAACGAGTATTGTTTTCCCATTTGACTTCTATATCAACCAGCTTTTGAGAACCTAACTAATTTTCAAATTCCACCAATCCTTTCTGCTCTGTTACTAAGCGTTTCCTCTGAACTTAAAACAGGGACAAGATGGCCACCAGAATAAAAACAAATTACGTGTCCATGTAGAGGCAAAGTTTTTTCTAGTATGTATACATCAATGTTGAGAGAAGGTGGCAAGCTTTTAGGATTGTTACAGTGATTTGTATAGCAACTGTCTTATCCACCTTTTAAGCTGTGAGTTGTTTCCTGGACGAGACGTTGCTTTGATGCCAACCTTCAGGACTTCATATTAATAATTTGAACTGTTGTCTTTTAACGTACATTTACATATAAACAGTATTTCTTAACCGAGAAAAAATTTGTGGGAAGACGAGGCTGTGTTTTGTGTGTAATGACAGATAATCCGTGATGAGCCAGGCTAATACTGTTCCACGTTATGTGTAATATATTCTTTCAGATATTACTGTGTGTGTGTGTGTGTGTGTGTGTGTGTGTGTGTGTGTGTGTGTGTGACTGCTCATTGGTCCACAGGTTTTACTTTGCCTATTACCTAACTTACACAATCTTGGGCAACTCCAGTGTGATGGCGAGGGTGAGAATTTATGCTTGGGGTAACTTTTAAGTTCGTATCAACGTAATTGGTCCGAATCATCCGTTGTGTTGTGAGTGTAGTGTAACCCTGAACGCCCCAAAACAATAAATAAATGAAACTCAAAGAGAGAGAGAGAGAGAGAGAGAGGATGGTTGGTCGTGCCGGGAGTGGTTCGTGCGTGGGTGTCTAATGCTGCCATGTTTGCCGAATGCTTGCTTGCGTGTCCCTGCTTGTTTTGAATTTAATTACAGCCCGTCGGGAATAGTTACGCAGACGTGGGTTTATGCAGCCAGCACACACACACACACACACACACATACACACACATACACACACACACACTGAAAACCAAGACTTCTAAAATACAGTAATAGGTATATAATTAGGCTCTTATGTAATCCATTTAAATTATTAGTATGAGCTTTTAAAGATTATGAAGAGTACAGTATCATGTGATGGTGGAGGCTGTTGGTGGTGTGACACGAGGCTGCCACGCCACCTGATTATACTCACCTCACATGACCATAATTAATTAGCTAAGGGGCTGACAAAGGTGAGGTGTGGGGGGAATAGAGAGAAGAGGGAGGGTGAGATGTGACCAGTGGTGTGTATGGGGGGGAGGGTGTATGGAAGGTGTTGTGAGGAGTGTGTCCATGGTTAAGGGAAAGGGTAGGGATGAAGGGAGGGAGCGTCCTTCGATGATAAGGGAAAGGGGGAGGAAGGCACGTGATGGTCAACGCTCCAGCATCTTGTTCTCTTGCGTAATTATCACCACCTGACATTACTGTGGCGCAACGTGGTCTTGACACCCTCGAGGGACTACCCTTTCCAGTCATCAGATGGAGTGCCATGTCCTTTCACCAATATTCAGTATTACCAAGCACCATTATGTCACTATAAGATACCATTATCGTCGCCATTATCAACCATTATGTGGCACAGTTAACCACAACCTCCACAAGACGCATTAATAACCATTGCGCAGTTAGTTTACATCGGTAAACAACAATAGTTCACCTCTGATAAAGTCAACACGAGTTAAAGTTAACACAACTAATGTTTACACAAAACTATCAATAATATACAAAAATTATACAAATTATTGAACACATCTTACCAGTGAAGGGTGAACAGAACAACAGTCTTTGAACTAACGCTACCGATGAAAAGTTGTAATAATACAAATAAGGGAAAAAATCATTTATCTGATAGTGGGAGGGGGGGAGGGTCATAATTTTAAGAGGAGGAAAATTGACTCAAAACTGATATCTGGAATATTTCGAGGTCATTCTTCATAACATCAGTACACAACATACTTGAAATTTTTACATATTTCTATTTTGTTTCGTTTTCGAGAGTTCCAGCAACTTTATCAATCTTAGATAACAAACAACTTGAAATAAAACTGATTTTGTAACAGTGATTAAGCTTTGCGTTCGATACCACGCCATTGATAACCGTACTGTACTCGCCGGCAGCGTTGGTTTATGATTGTGTTTTTAATTTGTTATATTCCCGGGAGTGTGTGTGGTAATAATAAACGGACCGTTGAAGTTATTTCTTAAAACACCTGCACTTAATGTACATCGTGTAGACCATAATCTGCTAAAGAAAGTAGAGGAAAATACTCCGGGAAGAATGCATGTCATACAAACCTTTTCAGAAGCCTCACCTCAATTGGCTCTCTGACTTACCCAGGGGACAGAGGAGAAGTTGGGGAATACAATGCAACACATCACACGTTTCAGCGATATATGGCTCTTAGCAGGTTATGGTCTGGAGCTCCACTTATATCTACATTGTCGATATATATACTGGATTAATGGCGGCTTTATGGAATATCTCTTTAAATATGTCAGCGGGTAGTTTTATATAACAGCTGGTAGTGATAATGTGAGATGTAAACTCAGATGGTACTTATGGGTCCCAGATGGATCGTGGTGTGTGTGTTGACAAGAAGAATACAGTATTATCAAGCACTACTGTGATAGCCTCGTTTACCCTCAACACGCTATCAATAAGGCCAAGCAACCAGTCCTTCGTTTTTTTTTGTTCATTGGTCCATAATAATTACAGTTATGTTGTTGGTTCTTACAATGGCAGTACTTGATAGGGTGTTGATGTTACTAATAGCTCCACCAGTGTATCATTAGTGTTCGTTTTAAAGTATTGGTAATTAACACTGTCGAGGGACTTTCTTTATTAAACGCAATATTTATAGCACATGGAACTAGATTATATATTTCCAAGAGAATTTTACCCTTTGATCTTGATTTTCTAATGTGTTTTTTTTACAACTTGTTATATACAGTTTTATATATTTTTTGTCTTAACATTAAAACAGCTCGATTGTTCGTTTCGTAGTGAATCTATTATAATTACGATGGTAAATGTGAAGGAGGAATCTAAACAGAAATAGGTCAAAACATAAATGAGATACTTTGGTCCTGTTATCAGAGGTGAGGGTATAGTAGCGGTGATGTCAGTGGGTAAAATTGCAGGTTAGAGGGAGGGGGGCAGGGGGCAGGGGAAGACTGGACCAGGATAAATAAATGAAATTAAATGCTGAGAGGATTCACACAGACAGCCCAAAAACGTTTTGAGTGGTGGGCCGTGATCGCCAGCACTCAGACCCAAGACTATCACTTGGATTGATCATGTATCGATAGTACTGTCCGTTGATTTTATGTTGATGAAAGTCTACATTTCAAGCAAATTAGAATTTTCGTACTTGTTTGTTATTAAAAGGTGTCTCAGGTTGTGTAGTTCAACCGTTGTTATTGTTACAATGTTACATCCGCGAGAGTCGCCTGCTTGACTGGCTAAGTCCCAACAGGAGTAGCAGCTTAGCAGGTGTCACTTGCCTGGTTGCCACAGCGTCGCTATCTTTATAATTATTTAATAATTTTCATATGTATGAATATATATATTGCTTTACACAATAACCTAAAAAATACATTAAGTAGACGTTGACTGCTTTCGTTACTACGGGAGACGTGCTCTGGACATCGTAGAGCTTGATAGTGTAGCAGACCCTAATAAACCGGTCTGGTACTCCGTGACCAGCATTACGCTAGGATAGATTCTGGTCACTCTAGGACTTGCAACCCTGGGTTACACTCTGGATGTATCTAGTTTATACCCGAATAACTTCTAACCCAAGTTAATTTATACTCCCGTACAGTCTGGCTTAGTTCAGTTTACATCTGAGTGCATGCTGGCTTATTCCAGAGTACAGTAAATCTGGCTTAGGAGGTTTATGTTCTTAACTTGAGATTAGAATTGTTTATGCTCGACTCAGGTTGAATAATTTATTTCTGTTCCATTACAATTACCTTAGTCTGAACTATGTGTAACCTTTCTTAATCCAACTCTGGTTATCTCAGTTTATTTCAGCTTAAACTAATTTATCATCCAGTCCAGTTTAGTTCAATTTAGGTGAAGTGTCTTGTCTCATAACTATGATAAAGTAGTAATTCTATTTTATTTCATGGTAGTTCGGTGGAATCCTCGCCTGACTAGTTCAAGCTGGTTATGTTAGTTGTAGTTGGTATATTACACTCTGCATTAATTATACAGGCAGCTGCTACTGTGGTAAAAATTACGCAAGCCAAGAAACACACACACACACACACACACACACACACACACACACACACACACACACCTTGGGTTATGTCGGGTCTTTAACCACACAGTATTTTCAGTTATCTCGGTCAGGCTGGATTATAGCTTTTTTTATTGTCTTTCACTAGAGTGGTTTTCTCTTTCTGTAGTGTGTGGCTGACAGTGCCGAGCGGTGGTTGGTTCCCGTGTGTGTGTGTGGGCAAATGTAGTTTTACAGGTATATGTCTTTCTTGCATATTCGGTAAAAAAAAGTAGTTTGTGTGTGTGTTTTTCATTAGGCTTCACCATCCCTGAGGTTTTGAATATAATGGAATGTAATGTGATATTATTGACACCAAAAGCAACAGCAGTAATAAAAGAAAAAAGAAGACTACTGAAGGGAATTATGTGTGTGTGTGAGGGGATGACGTCAGAGAGAATACAAAACTAGTGAAACAATGAAACGAGAGAATGTTAAGGTCACAAAAACACAAGAAACAAATTTGTGTTTCTATCCGTCTATAATTATGACCAATTTACGATTACTCATGAGTGTAGGAGTGGCAAGTTGGGGTGGAGGAGAAGGGTGGCCACCATACGTCCTTCAGGAGTTGTGTGTGTACTGCCGCAGGTTGTCATTATACTGTTCAGCACACTAATTACTTATTACTGTACTAATCATAACATGTTTTAATGGTTGTTTATGATGTTTAACTTCTTATTTATTGTAGTCTAATATTTTGTTTTCTATTTAAAGTTTCAACCATTAATAGGTAAAGGTGTTTATTCAAATCTTTATCGTGTTGCAAATGGCGCCATATTCTGCTAGCGAGTCTGACCCATTACACTTTGTTTATACTGTATACCATATAAATTTTCATTCCTGGATTGTTTATATAAGGATTGGGATGATTATAAACGCCTTCTATCACAAACATTCCTTCTGAAAGATGTAATTTTTATTGTTTTATTGATTACTGTATCTAATCACTCCAGTAATGACCAAAGTACAAAAAAAATATATTTAATTCACTTGTGTAATCTAAAGGTTATTCATTATCGTTTCCTTGAATTAAAATTACTTACGTTGATAAAGTTAGGAATTTTATTTTATTTTGAGTTTTTATAATTACTAATGTCATTTTGCATATTATATAATGATGAGTAATGCCACGTTTTATTAGATTTTTTAGAATGATTCGTCTTGTTACTTTTCATAATAAATATTTCAATACATTTTCTTAATGATTAGTATTGCTTATTTCCATATAGTATTAAACTTTTCATAGTGGTTGGTTATGTGGATTTTCGTGGTAATTTTTCCATTTCCATTATTACGAGATGACCATATCTTTGGAACAGGCGGTTATCAGTGCGTGTACATTTAATTAAATTTTAATTGTATGAAAGAAAGTTAGATTTCTGTATCGTAATTCTCTTTTATAACTTATAATACCTCTGGTTACTTTTGTTAAGTGCTCAGTGAACTTCTTCAAAGTTTAGTAGTGATTTCAAATTGTGCAGCCTTTAAATGTCGTGGGTTTTTTCTTCATTATTTTCATAACTAAGAGAATCAATAATTAAACACGCATCCCAGTCTCTAGTAATGGCATCACGTTTTCACTGTGGGGAATCATTACTCCCAGGCAGACGATGCTTGGGTTTATTATATTATATTACCCGTGTGTGTGGGTGGGGGGGGGGGGGTGTAACTTACGCACTGTCCACCAGTTCTCTTGTCTGCCTTCTTCTTAATCTAGTTCCCTGTTGCAATGACTGTGGGTATATTATATAAAATAAAGCTTTTTATATAAGCTTTATTCGATATGTATAAAATATTCGCCAATGTACAGTTTTATTCCACATGAATTTCGATATATTTATTTTCTCTACGCCGTGTGATTGTTGGGAGTGAGGATGGCGTGTTATGGTTCATGACGAATATAGCTCCCTGACCTTGTTCATCTGTCAAAGATAATCAATATACAAGCGAGGTCGCTTCTGACAGCCCCCTGGTCTGTGAGGTCACATTCTTTATTCATATTTTTTTTTTATGTTTCTGTTGAATAAACCCAAGGCCGCCAGTATAGCGGTAATATGTGCTCTTATTTATTTATTTATTTATTTATTTATTTTCTGTTTCCACTTGAAGGAGCAGAGACGGGGAGGGAGGGGATGGCCGGGTGGGGCAGAGGGCATATTATCCCCCCCCCCCTCCCACACACACTGGGACCTATTCTCCCCCCTCATAATTGACTCCTATGTAATCTGTATCACTTATATTTCAACCTTATGTTTAGTATCATGGCGGACCGCAAGTACTCGTCAATACTGTCAGCTGTGCACTTGACTGCCAGTTGTCCCGTGTTATCTTAGTTTCGGTAGCCTTTAAGACCAACAAGGGCCATACTTAACTTGATTGGCCGTGTGCTTCATATTGTGTACAGTATAATCTTCCCACACATATCCCCAAGTACCTATTTTTAGTCACATTATTCTGTCTCCGAATATTAATTATAGGACAACAGCTTTTGTAAATAATGTCAGCTTACCATATATCATAATTCACATCTTCAGAAGAGTTACCATTACAATTTATTATTCTGAAAACTTGTGTAGGTGTCCATCTTAAAGTAGAAACACAGCTCGTTGGAAATTTAAGGGCGTTGCCAAAGTCATACATATTTTTGTAAGTCAGTACAAGGCAATTTTATCAAAATTTATATTAAAATCAAGTTGAGAAATCTAAGAGATATCGAATTTATTGTCATGTGATAACCGTCAATCATAACATATTGTAAGAAATTATAGAATTACATATATGGAAAATTTCTCAGTCGTCAGTATTGGTAGATGAATAGAAATGGTAAATATCGTATATTAACCAGTAGGCCCGTGGCAAAATCTAATTCTTTACCAAAAAGAAAAAAAAATAGGAGTCACCTAACCTAACCTAACCAAAATTGTAACGTACGATTACCAAAATAATATCTAAAAATGTGGTTCATAAACAAAAATCCCTATATAAGTGAAACACCGCACCAATTCTTGGAAACCACCTCAGTGACATCCCTTCTCAACATTCAGGATCATATGGTAGAAACTTCTGATTGTACAGCACCTCACCAAGTTTACATGAACCCACTGACCCCTTGCCTCAGTAACTCGTTTGACCCATATCATCTGTGATTTGTGGAGTTAAAAGTTGACCTATCGTGGGATCATCTTTGATATAAATCGCTAGGTTCAAGTAGTAGGAGATAGTGTTGTCTACTGAGGTGATATAACGAGACGACAAAAACATGGCAAGAGCTCAGGGGTGTCTTGTGACAATGACAGGGTTGGGAGCATCAGGACCCGGTGGGCGAGGCTGTGGAGCAAGGGAAAGGGAGTGAGGAATGGCAGGGAGAAATAAAACAAAATAAGGGAGAATGGGAATTAAAAGAGAGGATGAGAGATACAAGGAAGGAAGGAAAAGGTGAGAAAAAAGGATATCTTTGGGAGATATCCTGAGAGAGGGGGAGGGAGGGAAGGAAAGGCAAGGCGAGCATGTTACGAGTTTCTGGTAGTACAATTACGGTCCTGATCAGCTAAAACTCAGCTATATTATCTCCAGCAGAAATAATCACGGGAGAAATCTTAGCCGTGGGCGAGTCTGGCGTAATTCCAGATTTATTAGTGATGGATTGGCGTGAGCATGACCAGAGCCGGTGGAAACTGTACCAGAGGCTCACGCGATACCCATAGCCATCCCTTGTGACGAGGATATCATGATACACCCTCCAGGAGACGACCTTCGTGACTAGGATATCATGATACACCCTCTAGGAGACGACCTTTGTGACTATGATATCATGATACACCCTCTAGGAGACGACCTTTGTGGCTAGGATATCATGATACACCCTCTAGGAGACGACCTTTGTGGCGAGGATATTATGATACCCTTAACAGATGACGCGATATGCTTAGACTATCCCTGTGGCTAGACTATAATATACCATGTTAACCACTCATAGCTAGGTTACTATACCATACCTTCCCGGGCAGCTGCTTCTCTAAAAAAAAAATCGGACCCACCAGCCACCTGACTCATCGACGTGGAGTAACAGGTGTTCAGTTGGTGTGTTCAATAGGTTGTACAGGTGGCAGCTTTTTTTATTTATTTTACATAGTATGTGTGTCCATAACTTTAAAATACATCTGTAAGGTCGTGAGCTGAAACACTATCGCTGTGACCCTGACCTAGTGACCGGTTACTTAGAGCGGTGAGCACTGTCTTGTTTAAACTCATCTTTGATTCTAGTTTTCTTAGTATTCATCATGACCATCAGAATAAAGTTGGAATCATGTCAACTATTTTGTAGTTTATTGATGTAATTCGCTGTTACAGATGATTAAATTGTATACTTTTTATAGCTTAATGGCTCTTCAAATGTGAATTGACATGCATACGTAAAACGATATTGTGTATTTTTTTCAGTCTTGTTAATTATTCGGGATAACGTAAAGCGTAATTTAATTATGAAATATAACCTTACAAATGGGGTATGGATAGGTTAAGTTTTTCCTTTCTCTGTATATATCTCGTACATCGCTTTGCAGCTTGTGTACATTAATCACAAGGTGTTGGTAGAGTTTTAACTTACATATTTATTGTCAACAGATGGTTTTTACAATGTTTGTGACAGGAAATGAACAACATGGAAAAATAAACACAAGTAACTAGGAGTATTCACCTGTAACTCATACTTAGGTAATGGAGGTAGTTTCACAGGTGTACTTAAAACTCTGATACCACCTAATTTACGACAATTTCTGTAAGCCCCACCTCATCGTCACACCTGTTTCACCATTCGCCTTTCCCTTCTGCTCACCTGTACACACCTACACATGACGTACTGTACCTAGTCGTTATGCCTCCTCCCAAACCACTCCCCCCATCCCCCTCCCTGATAGGCTTGGAGTGTGCCTTACGTTTTTCCCTTTTCATCACAATAAATTATCATACAGCGGAGTACAGTTAGTTTATATATATATATATATATATATATATATATATATATATATATATATATATATATATATATATATATAATCATTTGATAATGAATTATATATATATGTAAACAAGAAGTTACTTCATGTGTAACCTTTGAAAATGCTGTTAGTATCCGAAAATGACAGGGAAGTAGTGATAAAGTTGGCTGCAGGGCTGGGACAGTGTGACAGCCTACACAGTACAATGGCAACGTGTGTGTGTGTGTGTGTGTGTGTTAATGTAGTATAAGATTCCGTCACGTGTGTTGTGGTCCAGCAAGTGTTTTTTTTTAATTAACGTTGTATACTGCATATCTTGACGTGGTCGTAGGGTGACGATAATATATAGGAAGTTACCACAACATATATTTACGATTTACTTTATACCAACCACCTGTTAATATCTCCGCGTCACGTAAACAACACAGTGACACATTTACTCCTCAGGTATAGAATTACAGCTATAAATCACTACTCGACATCTGTTACGTGAGTTGTATTCTACGTAAATGATAATTAACATGAAGAATAGCTACAGGTGCTATTTACTCATCAGCAGTACCCAACACATCAACATATTTAAAGTGGGCCCACAGGCTACCTCCTCCTCCTCCTCCTCTTACCGGTCCGTCTGTTACCCAATCGAAGAAGCCGTAATTCCCTTCACCAACTTGTGCAACCCCTGCTGTTACTGCTGCTGCTAGTCACGCTCTGTGGCCTGGTTGTAAGATGGGTGCATTATCTGGCCTCTCTTGTAGCTTCCGTGTGGTATACAATATACTGCTGGTAGTATCGGCTCTTTCATACAGCGATAAAAATACGGTTTCCCCCAGAGCGGTTAGACCCTGAAGTAACGGGGTTCAAAGCTGTATGTGTGCTCAATAATGTCAGCTATTTGGCGGTGGTATTTTACCGTATGGGAGATAATTATTGTGTTAAAAGATGTAATTTGTCACATTTTATATTAATAAGACCTCTATTGTTGGATCTGTTGTCGATTTCTTTATATCTGTTATGTATGATATAAGTATCATTGACGTTTTATGCGAAAATTGAAGCCTGGCAACACAAGGTATAATGTCCATAAGACGCTTTGTCATATTTTTATATTTTATTTCTATTTAAATATCAACTGTCGCAGATACATATATTTCACTCTATAACTATTTAAAATTAGTAATCCACTTGTATTTATTCTTGTAATGTTTTAGACGCTGAGCTGTGAAGTGGTGCAGTAAAGCGGTAACACACTTTCTTGCCCGCCAGCAGTGACTTCCTTGGCTTAACCTTGACTCAACGTTCATTCATCTCTAATGCTTGTTTCTTGTATCCGCCATGAGTAGTTTCATTCCAGTGGTTCTTTTTTATATGATGCACTTTACTAGTAAATGATAATCTTTGTAACACAATTAATTAAGTATTATAAATCCTCCGTGGACGAGTGATGTCATTAGCATTTTCTTGCGTTCTGCTTGATATTACTCTTGGTTACAGACATGCATGACAGCTTATTAGGCAGGCATACTGTAGACATAAAGCCACCTTTGCCCTTTCCGTCAACCATCTCAAATCTCAAATACACCGCACAGGAGAGATCGCGAACTTGTTTAGGCATTTTCCGTGAACCCTGCCACCTCTTGCCTCTTACCCAACAAGAAGAAAAAAAACCCACACAGGATCCTCATTTGCGCTTCCTTCTCAGCAAACTTTTTTTTTTCATTATATCGAAATATATGTTATTTCCTTTAACGCCATGGTCAAGCATCATGTTCTCTTGTACGCTGAAAAGATTTACTTGGTCATCAACTTGATGGCGCAGTGGGGGGGATCTGCTTCCTCATATGTGATTACCAGAAAAAACACATTGATCTCGGGTACAGTTACGAAACAGCATATAAAAAATAGGCATAGGAGTTAATCTGGCGTAATCTGACCCTGGCTGGAAAATAGGGTGACTGTCATGGCTGTATAGTAACAAAGAGCCCTTCCACCTCACTTGATAATTATGTTAGTGGCCGCTGCCTGGCCAGTGTCGCCCCTTTTTTTCTACACGTGGACCTAAATGAGATGTATAGTGTTGTGTGAACTTTAGCCTGTTCATATTAGCGTGATTGTTAGTGTATTTGTATTCGATAATTTCAGATAAATAAGTTTAAAGTTAGCGCAGTGCATTTTTAGTTGTAAATGAAATGAGTTTGTAAATTTTGGGTAATTCTAAATACGATATATATACAGGTATATATATATAGTGTATTTTTAAATCAAGACGTTTTTAGTTCAGAAAAGGCGGCGTTGTTGGTGTAGACTGGATGATTGTCTGTAGTGGCGCGTTAGCTGCATCACCAGGCCGGGATTGGTCCTCTCGGAGTCTGTGGTGTCATAGCACACAGTGGCCCTATTTTTAGTATTTTACTTTCACTTGTTTGAGCTGACGGCAGAGCATCTTTGGTATGGTGTCTTTAATCACTAATTAATTGGGAACAAAAAGTGGTTTTATGGATAATGCAACTTTTTCGTTTTTTTTAATTAGTGCTGTGTTGAAAATGCCAGATTCTAATATTTTGATAAGGAATTTCGATATATAAGCTGTATCTTGACCCACAGTAAATAATCATGCGTTAGTTGTAAGTTCCCACAAGATGGTGGTGTCGTGATTGAGTGGGCATTACCTCAAGGTTCGTCTCTACTAGGCTAAACAAACTGTACCTTACCTCTCCTCCCTCCCTGTGTTGACTAGCCTAGTGTATATAAGCATCGCCCTGTCATATACTGGGTATACAAGTGATTTTATTATACTCGGTTACGTTATTTGTTGGTAATATATTTATTCTTTGTTATTTTTTTCTCTTGGTGATGTCGTAAAAGTCGATTGGAGTCGTAACAATAGTGGGGGAAATATAGCTAGGAATGGGTGATTAATTTTCTGATTTATTTTCTCTCGGGAGTTGAAGGACATTCCTAGCCGAGGTGTACAGGGTGTTGTTCGTTGAAGTGTCTGATGGCGTGAATCACCTGATATATATTTTTTTCGATTGTTTTTAAGATATACAGGCCATACTGTTATTATTATTATTATTATTATTATTATTATTATTATTATTATTATTATTGCATTATCATTATTGGTGTTCAAATTATTAATACGTTTTTATCTTTGCAGGTAAGATATGATGTTAAAACGCTCAAAGCAAGTAAGTCCTGCCAGATAGTTCATTTGTGAGTATGACTGCATCCATATATACTGCACTTAACGGGTCGCTTTAATAAACTTAAACCTTAAACCCTAAATACTAAATGATGACTTAAAATCCATCGTCACAAAAGTATTAAATAAGCAAAAAATACGTGATCTGTTTAGGTCAGCAAGAGGTCTCCGTACAGGTTGTTGAGATTGGTGAAGAGTTTCCCAAGGTCTCGTGTTGTTTGTTGTCATTCTCAAGTGGCGGGTGGTGTGAGCTATACTGTAGGTGTTTATATGGAGTCGTCAATATGAAACTTAAGATAACTGTAGGTAGTGAAGCTTGCTGGCTGAAAACGTGTAAGATAAGAGAGAGAGTAAATTTTGATGTTCAAATTAGTTAGCATCTATTGACGGAAATCTTAATTGGACTCTCTCTGTTTTTCTCGTTTCTCTTCACTTGTTCTGCCTTTTTAAGTCCTCTCCTCTGTTTACTCTTCATGTTCTTGCCTGTCTCTTTATCCGCCTTTTTTTCTATTTCCACATTCATTCTTTGTTTTATTCCCCTAAAAACATTAAACATATTTATGATCTTTTTTTTATCTGCATTCTTTCTCACTATTTCCCTTTCCCATTATGAATTTCTTCCTCCATGCATGATCTCTTAAATTGACTAGTAATCCATTTTGTCCTTCCACTCCACACCGACCCGAATTGGCACCTTGCCTTCTAGTATTGACTTACAGGCTCTTCCTCCCAAACATACTCTCGACCACACCTCACCACGCCTGCGCTACTCACCACGCCCACGCACCTCACCACGCCCACGCTCCTCGTCACACCCATGCTTCTCATTATGCTTACGTCACCCCCCCCCCCACCCACCCACCCACCCACCCATGTTCTTCACGCTCTTTCATCACTCCTACGCCCCTTACTAGTGTTCAGTCACATGTATCAGAAGTTCAGGTTCGGTTCATGTTATAAAAGGTTTGATAAAATAATCGTGTGTTTATAGTTCAGGTATGTTTGTAAACACCGTGTGGACAGCTTACCGGAAGACTATAGTTAAGGGACACACACACACACACACACACAGACAGAGGGGAGGAGGGAGCAGCAAAAGCACTCGCGAATATACAGGGCCAAACACGTGGATATAATACGCTAGATAGTACACGGACATTACCCGAGAATGTACACTCTTGATAGACCGGTCGTTTAGTGAGATAATGAAGCTGAGAGATACGATGTTTAGGGGAGATAATCTCTTGTTTGGGGGAGATATTATAGAGAGAGTGAAGGAGATAGTTGAGGTTATCTAGGTCAATCTAGGGAGATAGTGAAAGAGATTGGTGTAATGGAGGAGAAAATATTAAAAAAAAAAAGAGAGAGAAGTGTTTTGTTAACCTTGAAATATACTATAAACAACATGTCTCTCTTTTAGCTACTTAGTTATATCTTAGAGAGAGAGAGAGAGAGAGAGAGAGAGAGAGCCATAAATTCCACCCCATTGTCTGTCTCTCTCTGAGCCATCTAGTTATGCCTGAGTAACCAAGGACAACTTTATCTAGAAGGACATTACACCTGGACCACATTACAATCCACAACCAGTCTGGACTTTGGGTGATCGGAAAAAAAAATCATGAAATAAAAGTCAGTTGAAAATGGGTCACCAGGAAAAAAGTTAGGATTTTGTGTAGGTGAGGTTACTTTATGACTATTTTCCTATGACTTTTTTTCTATGACTTTTTCTAGATTCGGGCGCCATTGTCAAGGTTCACGTGAGGGGCGTCGACAGTCATTGTTATGTTAATTATTATTATCGCATTATTCTTAGTACAGGAAGGAGGGAAGATGAGTCAGGTGGATGATGTTTCTTGGTGTGATGTATTGGTGAAGGGGGAAGGGGTGGAGGAGAGGAGAGGAGAGGAAGAAGTGGTAGGGGAAGGTGGAGTTAGTTGATTTACAGATTTTTTACAGATTGCCCCGGAGGGGGCTAGTTTATTGGGCACCCCCTTACATCCAAGTTGGCGTGAGTCATTGAGTCTGGATCCTGACTCAAGGGTGGGACACGACTAAGATGACTCTCTCTCTCTCTCTCTCTCTCTCTCTCTCTCTCTCTCTCTCTCATTAAACAATCATTAACTATCACTGTTGTTTATATTTAACATTATTAATTATCTAAAACATTTATTTCCTTTTTTTTTACATGACATATTAACAAAGGCGGGGAAGATCTAATACCTCAACACCTGTTAAAACCAGGAACATAACTGTATCAGCTGACCGGATGTGTGTGTGTCCGGGTGTGTTTGTAAATAGAGCCCTGTGTTAGGAGTACCATAGGCTGCGTGTTGCTTCTCGTACCGGGAAATGTTATCTGTAGTGTTGTTGTTTCATCAGCTGTTCGAAATGTAAACACACCCTTTACGTTTAATTACGTTTACCATCAACGTTTACACATCAGACACGCGGAACAAAACGCGGTCTCAATGGTGCACGTTTCTGTCGCGCGCACACACACACACACACACATACATCCGCACACATCCTTTGTTAATGATACATGCTCAAGGTCTATGGGTTCGAACTGTGAAATGGTTCCAATGTAAGAGTCGACACGCACTTAAATATAGCCTAGTCCTCCCCCCCCCCCTGAAAATCGACTTCCTATCCTACATACTTACGCCGCCCACACATGACGAGGAGGCTGAAGTCTACGCACGACTCTCACGCCCACACGACCAGGAGATTACTTTCCACCTCACGCCCATGCTGTGTTGTTTCGACTAATGGAAACTCGTATTATTTGGCTCATGGTTTGTTGACACACACACACACACACACACACACACACACACACACTTTACCCTATACCAAGGAATATACTGTTGTATATGTGAGAGAGAGAGAGAGAGGGGGGTGGGGCTGTCGATGGTTTCCTGAAGGTCTTGTGTCACGTCTAATTGAACGGATAATCTATTCGTATTTCGTCAAGTGACATGTTTCATCCTCCATGACCCGATAATGTACTTGGGCAGTGTTTCAACTATTTCCGTACTTGTTATTGACGTTTACGATATAAAAAACAAAAAGAAAACATACCGTGAATAGTAGAAAATATCGATGGTATAAAGAAACAGAGGCATAAGGAGTACGGGATAACAAACGATGTAATGTGAAATAAGTCTCTTAATTTTTGGAATATTGATGTTCATCTGTTTAAAAATTCGGAGTTGATTTTTGGGGTCACAAGTGTTGAATATTTAATCGCCATGTCATCACTCGCTGGACATGCCAGTGTTTTAACCTTTATGGGTTAGTGGTATTAGGGTCATTTTTCTCTTGTGTGATTCATGAGGCAACCTGACCTCAAATTAGAGTAATTATCGCTTAAAATTATTGAACTAAGCCCGAGAGGATGAGCCTGTTGATTATCGCACGCAGCTGGTCGAGTTTCATCATCCTTTTCACAATTATCGCACTTAATTAGTTCATGGTCTACTTAAGCACGGATTAGATGGTTATATGAGGGTGCTATCGTTTGGATTATATATATATGAAGTGTTTATGGTTCATCAGTGAGGTCTTTTAATAACCGAGGTGGTGTTAGTTATTAATAGTCGATGGATTTGTGGGTCTGTTTCTGCTTGTCGTGTTCGCGAGAGTTATCGTACGTTATATGGGTCAAGTTGTTGTACTCATTGGGTTGGTTTGTCGTATATTACAGGAGTCAAGATCCCAAACTGGTTAAAGTTAAACCATCATCTTGAAAGGGTTAAAGGGTCTGATTTCAACATTGCAGGAAGGGTAATACAGAACGGGTAATTGCCTACGTTAAGTCTCACTCAAAAATAAAGATATACGCTGAACTTGCTTGTTAAATACAGTATCAGTCACTTTAAGAACGGCTCTCATTTACCTGATCACACGTGCCCACAAATCAAACTATTATTGTAATTATGTGGTAAAAACCGTAACAGGCGAGCAGTAAGAGTGATTTATTTGACACCTGGTGAATTTTAATATTTTCCTTTGGTATTTACTGTGATTCGTCTCTCATTGGTTAACGAATCGGCCAATCAGATGCTGTCGTTGTGCCTCTAGTGTAGTGGATACCTGCAGGGGATTTAGTACAGGACTCAGCAAGCGGTGTGTTTACTGCTGGTCAAAGTGGTTTTCTGGGTTTATTATGGTATTGTTAACTTGAAGGTCTTGTTTATGATAATCTGATGATAGTTGGGTTATCGGAGGTCGACACATACTGACAAACAAACACTTACACACACACACACACACACACACACACACACACACACACAAAATACTGATGCAAATAGACCAATCTTAGCTAATTTTTGTGTTTGAATTATTATAGGTTAATTTTATTAATAACTGCGTGATACTAATCTATAAATTTCGGCAGTAAATTAATATGAATTCAGTGCTAATTAATTATAGCATATATATATGATTAGATCGGGGAAGATTTACCCCCCACTAAGTATTAACATTAATTAAAACACCAGATTATTAAAACTAGTAATATGTTCAGGTCAAAAGAGACTTAATCACGACTAATTAAATAACATGATTTAACTGTAACATTGACAAGATCTCAAGTGTAGAAAATTTAATCTAATAATTATAGACATTTAAATGACATAAATACCAACTAATTACAGGTATTAATGTGCTTAAATCGTGGATAGTCAAATATTTTAGAAAACGTGTCAATCACCCAAACATGCAGGTTACGGGGTAATAAATTCTATACATACACCTAATATAATCCCCTGACTCAGATTAGAATAAATCACTCAGACCCCAAATGGCGACTAATAACTCTTCTTCTTTTTAAACATTTGCGTTACATGTGTTTTTAAATGGCCCAAGAGAGCAGGTGATTACAGAGGTTACATCTATTATCTCTAGTTTAGGTTATCTGTGGGTTCAGGTGATAGTGCAGGACACGTGTTGATGGTGCAGCCTCGTGTGTGTGTGTCTTGTTGTCAGGTGGAGTTACAGTACACATGGCCAGGTGTATTGTGTGTGTATGTATGTATGTATGTGCTTGTAGATGCCCTTTGTGTGCTTGTGTTTGTAGAAGTGTGTGTAGGCTAATTAGTGTGGCTCCGGCTCTCTCTTCTGCCACGCCCTCCTGATCTTGTCACAACGTCCATGGTGTATGTATGTATGTATGTACGTATGTATGTATGTATGTATTTATGTATGTGTACTATGATAAATATATAAATATGTCCTCTTTATCCCCAACAAAAGATCATTTATGCCAAACTGCTCATACAGTGTTTTCTGATCTTTATTTCAGGTAAGGATAAGTGACGTCAGCACCCACAGGAAGGTAGTCCTAGTGTACAACAACAAGAGCAGCTCCTCCTGGGCCGGGTAGGTGCTCCTGTCGTGTCTGCAGAAATTATCGTATTCCAGGTCACACTACCAAGTTATCATCATTACCTTGTTTAAAATAGGGTCAGGTGAAGACTATTGTGGGGGTTTTTTAATATCAAGAAATTGGAAGTTAAAATGTGGGTTGTTTTACGAAGAAATAATTGTAGTATTTTTTTTATGTACATGCGAAGAAATATTAGGTAGGTGCAGGAGGGTGATGGTGATGGCGGAGAGGTAGGTGAGTGGGAATGGGTTGTGGGTGGGTGGGGATGAGGTAGGGTGGTGAGAGAAGTTCGTAGGTGGGGGAGGGTGTGGGTGGGAGAGATTTGTAGGGAGGTGGGGGAGGGTGTGGGTGGGAGAGGGTTGTAGGAAGGTGGTGGTGAGTTAAGGGCCGTGCAGGCAGGTGTCCCTGGTGACCTCTGATAGTCGAGTGTTGATGCGATTAGTAAATAACATAGATTTTTTTTATCGAACTTTATCTCTTGTTTTCAATCGCACACACACACACACATACCCTTGAGGCAGTACACGCTGATAAGGTGTGGCGGCATTAGCGTGCTGGTGTGTCAGGAGGTCAACACGTGTCTCGTGTTTACTACAAATCGGCTGATCTCGCCTCCATCAGCTGTTATTATTCACGTGGACATAAATAGAATACTACTGACCTTTGTGTTGGTGGCTGGTCTTATTATTATTATTATTTTATTTTTATCAGGATCACGTCGAGAAGTTAAGCGTGTGTGGCCTCAGAAAGCTTGATTGTCATCCCACTACGCTTAAATTTTCTCGCGTCATGGAAAAAGTCTTGTCTGCAACACTTTAAACTTCACAAAATCTGGGGGAAATTATATTCTTCGCTGTTTTTAGATGGGAGTTTGATGACAGGCGATAATTATTCTTAGTTTCACCAGCGTTTACTGCAGGTAGAAGCGGTCCTGTCAGTTTTATGTCTGGTGGACTGGGTAATTTTGTTGACATACTGTACACTATTATGACTTTATCAGTCATGTGTGTATATGCATGTATGTGTGTATGTGTTTGTGTGCTTATATATGTGTGTGTGTATATGAATGTATGTGTTTGTGTGTATGTGTATTTATATATATATATATATATATATATATATATATATCTATGTATGTATAGATGTGTGTGTGTAGGTTTTACTCTCGGGCAGTTGTTTGTATTGTCAGTTGTCATTTGTGATAGAATTGTGGTATAAATACATTTTTCTTCAAGGTCACGTTATTGAACAGTGTGATGTAACCTTCCTAGTCTTGCGAGCAGTCATTGTATTGTTCCTCGCCTCGGTGAACCTGTGTAGTTGTCTGTCTGTCTGTGGTGAGGAGAGTTAAGAGTCTGACTGCTTTCATTCCTCCCTTTACCTCCCCCTTCCCTTATCTACCCCTTCACTGTCCGATATCCTCCTCTTTCTCCCTCCTCCTTTCCCCTTTACCTCCCCCTTCCCTTATCTACCCCTTCACTGTCCTATATCCTCCTCTCCTCCCTCTCCTCTTTCTCCCTCCCCCTTTCCCCCCTTCCCTCGTCCTCTCCTACCCCCCTTTACCCTTCTTCTCTCCCTCCTCCCCTCTTCTCTTCCATCTTGCCACCCCTTACAAATATCTCTCTCTCTCCTCTCTATATCTTTCGTACAGTTGTTGTCAATATTCCCTGGACATTAACCAGGCAATATCCAGCACCTTATTTGTAGGTCGTGTATATAATGGGTGTATTACAACGGGTAAATACTGTAATACTTGTCATTGTAGATCATGTCAGAATTACAGTGTGAAAAGAAACTCAGTAATACAAAGGAAAATTCTTAAGAGTAAATAGACGTTAATAGCCCAATCTCTCTTACCTACACGACCCTCAAGTGGCTAGTTCGCTAGTTGCTGCCAGATATTGGCCATTGGTGTCCATAGTGTTTTGAACGTGACTGGACACTAAACTTAACACGTATGATTATTAAACTTTCAGTAAAAAAAAATCGGGTATGAAATATGTATAGAAATTCTGTGATTCTGATTTGTATATATTGCGCTAATGTGTATGATTTCTACTTTGCGAAATATACACAGTTGTCATGTGGTATTGAATTTTGGCTGCGTGAAACTTCTGAAAAAAAAATTCTTTCTCGCTGGTAAGACATCCATCAGTGAGACCAGACCATGTATTGCTACATTGAGACACAAATGATAAACAGAGGTAAATACAGTTGTTCTAGTCTTTTATCGCCTCGTAAAGGAACCCAAATTGCTAAATAAATCACCATGTAAATATAAGAATACGGTCTATTATGACGCTTGTCGGGCAGCCAATCACGGTGTCGGTAGATAGAGTGCCACACCCACGCCTCAGGTCCAGAACAGGCCAATCAGGGTGCACCGCTGGCTCCACGTCACGGAATGGGCAGGGCGCGGATGGGCGTGGTGTAGGGTCAGGAATAACACCTTTTAGAGATTGATTAAATATCCCTTCATGTTGTTACGGGTAAGTGAAGGTGATTAATGTACGACTAAGCTCATAAGGTATTTTTCAGTTCGTATTACAATTTAACGCTGGGGTCCTCTGTGTGGTGAGGTGACGAAGACGTTTGTAATATATTGAACAGCAACTGAGGTACTATTATTATTATTAGTGTTATTTTTATTAGTATTTTTATTTTTGTTAATATTATCACGAAATCTACTCGTGGTGTACATACAAATAGGGTTGACCTAGAGATGTGAGGCAGGCAGGTAGGCAAGGTCTCACGTATTACCAAGGAAAGCCACCACAAGCAGACCACAACACCCGCCCCTCACTACTTACTGTACATACTGTGCTGGGGGGGTGTTACTTCTTGTATGATTGAATAACATCTAACCTTACCTAATTTAACCTAACCTATCTTAATCTTTCGGTGGGTTGGTGAGAGTGGGTTAGTGTGTGTGAGTTAGTGTGTGTGAGTGGGTGAATGAGAGTGGGTTAGCGTGAGTGAGAGTGGGTCGGTGTGGGTGAGAATGGGTTAGCGTGAGTGAGAATAGGGCCATCTTGTATGAGAGTGGGCCAGCGTGTGTGAGAGTGGGCCAGCGTGTGAGAGAGTGGGCCAGTGTGTGTGAGTGGGTCAGCGTGTGTGAGAGTGGGTTAATGTGCGTGAGAGTGGGTTAATGTGCGTTACTATTGGTCGTACCAAGTCACTGACGGACTCACGGTTTCGGGTTGGATGTGGTCAAGGCAAAGGTTAATGGTATTCAACAACCCTGGTAAGATCCTTTAAGGGGTGGCTAAGGGCTGGGGGAGGGCTAAGGGCTACCTGAAGGGCGTGTCATGGCCTGATGGTGTAGGGTGAGGGGATAACTATAGAGGGTGTGGAGGGAGGACTTGGGCGTGTCCAGATGGGGATTGGGAGGTGGTGGTGAGGGGTCTTAGGGCGTGTCCAGGTGAGGGTCTTTGGTGGTGGTAAGGGTGCGTGGTGGTGGTGAGGGTGCGTGATAGTGGGGGTGAGGGTGCGTGGTGGTGAGGGTGCGTGAAGGTGCGTGGTGGTGGTGGTGAAGGTGCGTGGTAGTGGTGGTGGTGAGGTGGTGAAGGTGCGTGGTGGTGGTGGTGGTGGATGTCCGTCTGGGTAATGTAGTGGTGATGCGACAGGACGGGAGTGTGGCCATGTGATGGATGATTCAAGGTTATCCTGAGAGAGAGAGAGATTGCTTTAGTTTTGTACATTTGACAGTGTACAAGTATGAGTTTCTGATTTTTTAAAATACTGTGTTTATTTATGTGTGTGTGTTATATTTTCGTCTGTGTATGTGCTATTTCAATATAAAGATAAGAATTGAAGTTAGCAGACAAAAAAACAGACAGACATAGAAGGAAAGGCGACAGAAAGATAACAGACAGACAGACACGAAATGAGAGGCGACATACAGACAGACAGACAGACAGAGACAAACAGTGCAAGGAACTAACTAAATAGACAAATCTTTGAATCTTTAGCTCGCATGATACACCTCGAGGGGGCCGCTGCTACTCAGGGTCAGGTAATGAGGGTGACCTTAACCTTCATTATCGACCCAACTTGACCACCGATTCTCTCGTACCCGGCGGCTAATTGGTCTCTGTTGACCTTCAGTATTGACCCGGAGTTTGACCTCGTCTTAGCTGTATAAAGAGATGTAATAAAGAGTTGTAATTGACTTTTGTGTGACTTTGAGAACCATGTGACGAAGATTCATGATGACCTGACGTCACCTGGCTCACGTACCTGGTGGCTAATTGAAACCTTGACCTTAGCGTGACCTTTTGACTTCCAGTTTGACCCAAGCTGACCTGATTCACGTGTATCCAATGGCTAATTCATCCCTTGTTGACCCGAGCATGACCGGGACTCCCAGTGTCGACCCAGGTTCACTCCATCTTACTTGCATAAAGACGTGAATAATTCCTGTACTGGGTGGGTAAGTGGCCTCTGGTGACCCGGGGTCGTTTATTTACGTAATTTCAGGACAAGAATACCAAAATGATACGTGATTATCCAGGTGTTGGAGGAGGTAATGATTGTTATGGTATATATACTTGTGAGAATGTACAGGTGTGTGTAAGTCATTTATGAGTGTTGGGTGCAGTGGCTGAGTGGCTACCAGTGCTCGTCTTCTGTCCTGGGTGTCGTTGGTGCTCGTCCAGGATTACCCCAAGTCGAACCAGCTGTGAATGAGTATACCTGATTTTGCAGTTGAGGAAATGAAGTTGTTTGAGTGCAGTGCCGACCACAGTGTTATCGCAGTCATTCCCCTAACACACCCAAGTATACATTTACGCTTGTTCTTTTCTCTGTAGTAAAGTTTGGGGATTTATTGTCATACTCTGAGGTGATATGTGTAACAGCTGGGTAATGGTAGAGTACTGGGTTTGTTATTAACGACGACCTTGTGTGTGTGTGTGTGTGTGTGTGTGTGTGTGTGTGTGTGTGGAGAGAGAAGAGAAAACGAAAGAAAGAAAAGCAATGTAGACGAACAGAACAACACATTCCATATATAAATTACACACACACACACACACACACACACACACACACACACACACACACACACACACACACACAGAAAGCCATAATCCTTCAACAAGGGTCACACTAAAACTCTCACTATACACTAGCCTTCAGTCATGTTTCTCTCTCTCTAAAAAAAGAAAAGAAAAATATAATAATGCACTCCAACACAGCCCCCATCCCACTAACCACCCCCAACCACTCCTTCTCTATCCATTCTCCCTTCTTCTCTTCCTTCCCCTTCCACTCTCATTTCATCCAACTCTCTTCCCCCTCCCTTCTCCGCCACCCTACTCCTCTTCCTTCCCCCATACTCCTATTTTTCCTTCTTTCCTCTCTCCCTCACCTCTATTTCCTCCTCCCCTTTCCATTCTCCCTTCCTCCACCCCCATTCCTCCTCTCCTCTATGATACAGGAAACCAGTCTAACCTGCTCCTGCTGCGTGTAATATCGTCTCGGGTAGAATTAGGTGTCGACCTTGTGTGTGTGTGCCCAGAAGGGTAATGCGTTATGTGAGCGTACGTGTGTGTGTCCGTCCAGAAGGGTATTGCGTTATTTGGACGTGTGTGTGTGTGTGTGTGTGTCCAGAAGTGCATTACGTTCTCGACAAAAGCAATCGACATTTAAAGCGGTTTTGTCTCTTCCATCATGATCAGTAAAGATGCAATTGTCCACATTTATTTGTATGATAAGAGGCAGAGTGAGTCGCCCATTGTAAGTGACGTGACTGGTCGGGGGAAATCTACAATTGAAAAGAGTGAAGGATGTGGTTGGTGGTGGCGGTGGACTAAAGGGAACTTGTCCGCATGAAAGTTGGTGTGATGAAGGGATGATGTGTGTTGTGGCCGGTCGTGTTGGCAAGGGGTGGGGGGGTTGATGTTAACCCTTTGATTACGATTACTTAGCCCTTTGATTACCATGACAACCATTTTGATTATGATAACGTAACCCTTTGGGTAAGATGACAACCCTGTAACTACGACGACTTAACCCTTTGACAACGACGACTTAACCCTTTGATTACGATGACTTACGCTCCTGAATACAAATGTCATCGTGTACTCAAGGGGTTAAACTGGATTTCTTTGGATTACTGACCATGGAAACACAGGTAAAGAAGACTAATTGAGCTTTTGTGTGTTAGACCTATAGAGAAGTCAACCCTCTACACTTCATCAACAAAGGACTATAATCAGCTGGGATGAATAGCGACTTGATCTCACTAACATGAAGTAAGAAAGAGAACAGGAACAAGAACAGAGCCTTGAGGTAAACCAGAATTGGCCAAGAATATACTGTGGAGGTGAAATGAAGAGCTGTGGAGAGTAAGGAGACCAGAGAGAGAGAGAGAGAGAGAGAGAGAGAGAGAGAGAGAGAGGCATTAACAGGAAAAATATGGGGCTATGGTACTCGACCCTATCGCTCCTGTGGTAACTTTCCTCTACTGTGGAATTGTTTCAGGGATTTGTTAAGCCTTTATCACTGACCAATATATGTAATAATAATAAAAAAAAAATCAGATCTTATTTATCAGTCAAGGAGGTCATTTTATAAACAGATAGATAGTAACATGCTGTATGATGTCACGTTTCGACACCCGCTGAAGACTCGTTTGATTATGATGGCCTGTGATTTGAATTGTTCTTGTTTATTTGTTTGGGTGCTATTGTGCTTGCTTTTTCTTCGGTACACCCAGAATTTTGCGTTCTCTATCTATCTATCTCTTCTCCACATAATTTTATATTCTGTTATTATTATTATTATTATTATTATTATTATTATTGTTATTATTGTTATTCTTTGCACCTTGATATGGCGTTGTTGGCTCAAGCTTCCAATCCTGGCAGAGATCCAGTATTGTCGCCCACCGTCACCCACACTCTTCTCCCCTGCCACCCACCCCATCCTCCCAAGCCACCCACCCTCTTCTCCCAAGCCACCCACCATCTTCTTCTCTGCCACCCACCCTCTTCTCCCCTGCTACCCACCCCTCCTCCCCAACCACCCACCCGTTCCTCCCCTTACCGTCTTAAGACTCCTTTAACTACTCATACATCACCACTAACTACCTTTAAGTACTCAATTAAGTCTATCAAATTTCCATTAATGACGTTAGGAGCGTGGCGGTTAAGTGGATACAGCGTTCGCACTCTGGCTCTGGGGTCAGTGGTTCGATTCTCGGGCGCTCCCAGTTCACCCAGCTGTAAATGGGTACCGAAATTTATAACTTGAGGAAGTTGTACCGACCATGCCGCCTCCTTGTGTACCAAAGGTTTAGTTTACAGTGTGATGTATCCACGCTGTCCCTAATGGGCAGTCATGCCTATGGGACTCACTTTCAATGATTACCTTAGTGATGGTAACTACGGCATCTAAACAGCTGATTACTCCTTACGCCATCAAAGGGTTATAACTTAAACCATCGTCCTCAAGGGGTTAGACTATATAGTCGCATATGTTTTCAGAAAGGAAGAAATTTTAAACTTAAGTACGTTTGAGGATCTGTAACCAGGCTTGCAAGCAGTAGAAAAGCAAACAGGAACAATAAAGCAGATACATGTAGGAAGGCGGGTGGATCTTGCTGGCAAAGGCAGCAGACATTTAGGAGGTGGCAGACAGAGCCACAAAACAGGCAGAGAACCAGACAGGCAGGTGAATCTTGCAAGAAGAAGACCGAGGCAACAGACTCTCAGATGGACACGAAGCCAAACACCACGAGGGTGGAAAAAGTCAACAAGGTCAGCGGGTGTTGGTGACGCGTTGGCGGGCGACGGCAGCGCCACCCCCGGCACTCACCCTCACTATATACCTTTACTAGTCTGTCGGCCCTACTAGGATGCACGGCTCGCAGAGGGGGGCGGGGGATGCTTTCGTCTGGCGGCCAAGTCTTCAAGCCTTCCTCATTATCTTATCACTGCCGGGCGGAGAGGAACGCTGGGCGCTGTTGATTGTATCTCTTGGCGGGAACTTTCTTTCATATTCTACGGGTTAAAACAGTGTTTGAATTTTGAAGAATTAGAAATGTTGTTTTGCCGCGGAAAAAAGTTTGTGGCAGGTGTGGTAAGATGATGGATTATGTAATTACACGTGACACTCAACAATACATCGGATGTTTATGTGTGTTAGCATCGACCTTGTAAGTCACTCATTGTATTAGGACGAAGGGAAACTTAAAGTTATATACAACTTAATGAAGATGTTATGGCGGGTAAATCAGAGCTCTCATTTCATTCCCAGTGACTCTCATTCACAACTCTCGGTGCACCTCGGGCTGTTATGGCTGTCATCATGATGTGGCAGCTTTAGTGAGCCACCCAATATGCGTTCCGGCATCTTACAGTTAGGAGAGAAAATTGATCCCGCGAACTTTGGAGAAACCTGTCTTAGGCGCAGTAGATCATGGCTGGGCTCCTGGTGGTGGTGTTGGCTCCCTCTTAGACAGGTTTTCTTGAAGCTCCAGCACCCAAGAGACTTTAATATATCATTATTATTATTGATTTATCGAGCGGTGATCTGGTCTGGTCTGGTCCGCCACTAGACTATGGACTGTTGTCACGTCCTTGGTTCCTCTGTTAGACTATAGGCTGTTGTCACGTACTTGGTTCCTCTGATAGACTATAGGCTGTTGTCACGTCCTTGGTTCCTCTGATAGACTATAGGCTGTTGTCACGTCCTTGGTTCCTCTGATAGACTATAGGCTGTTGTCACGTCCTTGGTTCCTCTGATAGACTATAGGCTGTTGTCACGTCCTTGGTTCCTCTGATAGACTATAGGCTGTTGTCACGTCCTTGGTTCCTCTGATAGACTATAGGCTGTTGTCACGTCCTTGGTTCCTCTGATAGACTATAGGCTGTTGTCACGTCCTTGGTTCCTCTGATAGACTATAGGCTGTTGTCACGTCCTTGGTTCCTCTGATAGACTATAGGCTGTTGTCACGTCCTTGGTTCCTCTGATAGACTATAGGCTGTTGTCACGTCCTTGGTTCCTCTGATAGACTATAGGCTGTTGTCACGTCCTTGGTTCCTCTGATAGACTATAGGCTGTTGTCACGTCCTTGGTTCCTCTGATAGACTATGGACTGTTGTCACGTCCTTGGTTCCTCTTAGACCTGTTGTTCCTTGGTTCCTCTGCTAGACTATGGACTGTTGTCACGTCCTTGGTTCCTCTGCTAGACTATAGGCTGTTGTCACGTCCTTGGTTCCTCTGCTAGACTATAGGCTGTTGTCACGTCCTTGGTTCCTCTGCTAGACTATGGACTGTTGTCACGTCCTTGGTTCCTCTGCTAGACTATGGACTGTTGTCACGTCCTTGGTTCCTCTGCTAGACTATGGACTGTTGTCACGTCCTTGGTTCCTCTGCTAGACTATGGACTGTTGTCACGTCCTTGGTTCCTCTGCTAGACTATGGACTGTTGTCACGTCCTTGGTTCCTCTGCTAGACTATAGGCTGTTGTCACGTCTGGGGCAACATAAAACAAGACACTAGTTCACGTAAAGCAACACGATCAACTCCTCCTCCTCCTCCTCAATGGCGAGAGAACTTTTCTTTTTGTCCTCTGTCCAGGTCCCCCTAGCAACACCCTCCACCACCACTAGAGGGCGCCGCCGAACAGGTTCCTGGCGTTGTCGTGCGCTGCATTGGTTGACAAGATGTTCCTAGCGGCCGTCTTTTTTTTTTTTTTATTATTTATTTGGCACTCCCCTACATCCTTGTGTAAGGTGAAGCGCAGAAGCGTTTACAGTGCCCAATAGGGAAGCATGCTAAGTTCATGTCTCATGAGTTAAGGGCGTAGAAGCCTGAAGAGTCAAGGGCATAGAAGAGTCAATGGTTTATGTCAAGTTATTGGAAGCTCCAACAACTTGTCCCTGAATACGAATTCGCAACTTTCGATTTACACCGGTACCTACTTTACTGTTAGGTGAACAGGGATTAATGGGGGCTAGGAAGTATGTCCAAACAACTTCCACCGGCCTGGGAATCGAACCCGTGACATCTGGCTTGCGAAGGCAAGAGCGGTACCACTCTACCACCAGCACCCCCACATTAATTGACGTGAGAACACCAATCATTTTTATACACAATGACAACTTATTTACTTTAGGAACAAGATTGACATCCCCCCCCTCCCGTCTTTTGTCAACTAATCTTGGGATAAACTTGACGACTGAAACTAAACCCAAACTTTACATGAAACAAGATCCCCTTAGACAGGTTTACAGGTGGACTTGATTCCTTTTATCATAACTCGTAGTGGCTATGGAATAGATTTCCAGTTACCTCTTTTAACAACAGGTTTTTGTTCTGGGTGAGAGTCGTGGTAACTTTCTTCCCTCGCCCTCTCCTTCCTTCCCCCCCCTCCGCCCCTCCGCCCTAACCTTCCTTATACATCCTTCCCCTCCGCCCCTCCTTCCTTCCTACCCCAATCTCGTCCCCCTCCCCATCCCTTCCCCTCCACTTCATCCTTCCACGTCCTCAATCACTTCCCCTCTTCCCTTCCTTTTCCCCTCCTCATCCGTCTCCACCTTCTTTTCCCTCATACTCCTTTCCCCTCCACCCCTTCCCCTCCACCCCCTTCCCTTCCTCTCCTCCGCCCTCATCCCCCAGGCGTCCCTCTGTATCTTGGTGTAGTCTTGAGTACCTTGATAAGAAAAATACCCCTCAAAGGGATGGTGGATAGCGTGACGTGGGTCTTCCTCCTCGTGTTGAGTCTCTATACCTGTTTTTATCTCTTCTTGATTTTTGTCTTTTCTTTTTTCTTCTGTTGTGTCACTATGGCTGTTTTTCCCTCTGTTGGTTTATTTTCTCACTGCACACCGTTTCTCCTTTCTTGCTTTTTCGTGGTGTTTGTTTCTTCTTTCATTTGTCCCAGTTCTCTCTCTCTCTCTCTCTCTCTCTCATCCTGTCCTTTCTTTCTTCCTCCTACCCCCTCCTACTTCATCCACCTCTTTTTCTGTCTTCTTCCTCCTTCCCCACACCACACCAACAGGCCACCCCACCCTCATCCCACCACCCTCTTACCACCTCACCCACCACACACCCTCACCCACCACACCCTCATCAGACCACCTCTGCCCAGACACACCCTCTGAGCCACACCCTCACCCCACCACACCCCTCCACCCCACCACACACCCTCACCCCACCCTCTACTAGACACACCCTCACCCAGACACACACCCTGCACCCTAGACACACACCCTCATCCCACCACACACACCAGCAGAGCCATCCCCCTTACTCCCACACACCCTCCATAGCTCACCACACACCAACAGAGACACACTCCATCCCTTATCCCAAGCCACGTGTTCTAGGAGGTGGAAGTCTTCATGCAAAACTTGCAACTTTTCACCAACGAGTCTCCAAGAGTCCTCCTGGCCTGGCTCCAACACCACACTAGCCATTACCAACTGACCTTCAAAACACCGCCACCACAGGAAGAAGACTGGCGAACGTATGTCTGGCTCTAGCAACCCTACAGTATATAAGACTTATTGTGGTGAGATGGTGGAGAACGCCAGGCGATGGTCATTGCTTGTGTTGGCGAAGTTTTAAGGCGAGGGTCGTCGTGTTTGGTAGTGTGGAGGACGTGTTCTTGTTGGGGGGTGTGTGTTGGTGGGTCTTTTAAGAGGGTTGAGGGAGAAAGGGAATGAGGGAGAAGATAAGGGTGGTGTTGTAGGGTGAGGGAGAAGCAAGACTAAAAAATTGGTATACATGGGAGAATATAAGATAGAGGGAGAAACTTTAAAGAGTTGCCATAGAGAGAGAAAGGATAATTAAGATAAGCGAGAGATAAAATAATCTTCTTAGCACACGAGGAGGAAAAAGAAGATTTATACAAGACGCTGGTGGTGTTAGATAATGTGACGTGTTGTTGTTGTTGTTATGACACACCTTAAATGCCAAATAAAACTCACCTCCCACTTATTTTCTCCCTGAGGGGGAGATCTTGACGTCCTTGGGAGGTATAATTTACACTCTGGACGTCACCTGTAGAGTATGTCCCTTGTTTACCTCTGTCGTCCCTCGCCTAGAGAAAAAAAATAGCCATCTCTCTTACCTGTTGAGAATACCTTGAAGGCTTGTCGTGGTGCTTATCTCTGGGACAAGTTTTTCGTCTCTTAAGATGTGCAATTTTTGTTTTTTGTTTTATCTTATGCCACGAGTGATTCATTATACCAGTTGTGTGTGTGTGTCTTGTTATAGTTTAGTTTAGGTGATGTTTGTGTTACTATGCCTGTAAACGCCGTAGTTAAGGACGTTCAGGTGACGGGCAAGTCGAAGGGAATGATTGAAACCCTCCTTTTGATGCATTCAATATTTGTTGATGTGCGTCAAAAGGCGGGTTTTAATCATTCCCTAAGACTTGCCCGTCACCTGAACGTCCTTAACTAAGGCGTTTACAGTCTAAACAAGTATTGGTCAATGTAAACCAGTATGGTGTTCCAAGAGACAACAGTACTGCGTAAATTGTCTCAGCACAAAACTCAGGGATAGGATTGTTAGTTGGTGTTTTCACTATTGCCAGCAGAGGGGCCATACAGTGACGCACCTGCAGAATTCAGGTCTGCTGGCTGTAAACATCCCCTTAGCACAAAGCGCAGAAGCGTTTACAGCGCCCAACAGGGAAGCATGCTAAGTTCATGCTTGCCTTTTTATGTCTCATGAGTCAAGGGCGTAGAAGCCTGAAGAGTCAATGGTTTATGTCTAAGCAAGTTATTGGAAGCTCCAACAACTTGTCCATGAATAAGAATTCGCAACTTTCGATTTACACCAGGTACCATCGACTCTTCAGGCTTCTATGCCCTTGACTCCTCTACGCCATTAACTAATGAGAAGTACAGGCAAGCATGGACTTAGCATGTTTCCCTGTTGGGCACCGTAAACGCTTCCGCGCTTCACCTTACACAAGGATGTAGGGGAGTGCCCAATAAAAAAAAAAGTCTACAGGGGAGGTCGCGGCGTACGTGGTCATAGGTTGAGAGATTAGTGTTTGTTTGGGTAAGGTGAGTAGACACGTCGGTTGAGGCGCTGGGAGGCTGAAGCCAGTGGCGATAACAATGCCCCTTTCACACACCACACACATCCCTCTCTCTCACACTACACACGTCCCTCTCTCTCACACTACGCACATCCCTCTCTCACACTACACACGTCCCCCTCTCTCACACCACACACGTCCCCCTCTCTCACACCACACACGTCCCTCTCTCTCACACTACACACGTCCCTCTCTCTCACGCTACGCACATCCCTCTCTCACACTACACACGTCCCTCTCTCACACTACACACGTCCCTCTCTCACACTACACACGTCCCTCTCTCTCACACACTCCACACGTCCCTCTTACACACCACAGTCCCTCTCACACACCACCCATACCCCTCTCCACCAAGGTATGATTGAGGTGTAGTATGTTGTGTTTGGATGATAAGTGACTGGCCTTGAATTGTTGTTATATATTCCCTCATTTATTATTATTATTATTATTATTTTATTATTATTATTTTTTGTCTCCCATTATGAACTGCCAAAGACTGAACAGCTACTGAGGCGAGGAGTACACTCTTGTAAGATGGAACAGCAACCATTGTTACCTTGATACCTTGAACTGTAGCTAATCTCTCTCTCTCTCTCTCTCAACATTCCTACTGCTGAGGGAAGTACCTGGGTGGAGGATACCAAACACGCGATACCTGCTGAGAGAAACCTACCCTGCCTAAAACCCTAACCTAATCTAACCAACCTTCAGTGTGACTTAACTTAACCAACCCTCCTTCAGGCTGACCTAACCTAACCTAACCAACCCTACCTCAGTCTAACCTAACCTAACCCACCCTACCGCAATGTGACCTATCACACACACACACACACACACACACACACACACATATATGAATAAAAACTTAACACTAAACCAACTACAGCAGATCCCTCATTGGCAAGCAACACTAACAAACAAATATTGCTCGGGGCTAAGGTATAGATTTCACCACTAAAAAACAAGAACAACCACTTTAACAAAAACACGCACCAAAAAAAAAAAACACGCTTCATCTAAGACCAGTTTACGCCCATCACTTAAACCAGAAAGAATTTAGCTAAATAAAATTGGTTTATAATATGATGGGATTCTTGTTTACCTAGCCGGCTAGCTCAGGTGTGTTGCCTACCTGTGATGTTTACCGGTGATGTTGATAGTCTTAAAGGTCACATTCATTGGGTAGGTGAGGAGGGAGGGAGGGAGGGAGGGCATAGTCAGCCTCGTGGGTCTATAGATAGGCAGGGTAATGTGCACAGTTTTTAAATAGGAAGGTTTTTGGTAAATGGAGGTCTTTAAAAGTGGTGTGGGTATAGGATAGGGAGGTGGTTGTAGGAGGCGTGGGCAGGGTAGGTAAGGTAGGAAGATGATTTATTTGGCTTGGGTAAGGGGATAGCTTAATGGCTAGGGTAAGGTAAGGAGGAAGTTGTAAGTGGCGTGGATAGAGTAAGTAAGGTAAGGTAAGGCGAAAGGAGACAGTTGTAAGTAGGAAGGACACAGTCAGTGGGCAGTTTTGAGTGAGAAAGATAAACAAAGTCAAATGGTATATAGCGTCTTTGTGTCTTGTATTGGCGTCGGAAACTCGCGGTGTCCCCAAGTTACGCCACGCTCTCTGACTCGCGATATATTTTGGACTCGTGTTTTGGGAAACATCGAGTCATTGTGTCATCTTGAGACGCCATCTTCTGACGTGACTGTGCATGCCTCTTAGGAAGGAATCGAATGCTTAGAACTCTTCGTCTATTTTTACCTGAATTCTTGCGTAGGCTTTTTTAAACGACTCGAATCATCTTGAGAAGGTGTTTACCCTTATTAGTCTTACTTCTCAATAAACACAAATTCCTTCAGTTGCAACGTCTTCAAGTCAGGGTGCTCCGTAAATCAAGTAACATTAGCTTCTGTACACTCGGGAACAGGTTGGTCACGTGCAACTTGCCCAGCAACTCCGTGGACTCGAGAACCTGCAAGGACAGAGCGGCCGCCTGTTGGTTCGGGAAGGTTACCCGGAGGACGCAGGTATAATGTGTGGATGGTGAACGTCCTTCGAGAGAGAGAGAGGTGTGGAGGTAGGGAGGAGGGTGGATGGTTGAAGGTGTTGATCGAGGTTCTTAACCAGACGAGGAAAGATTTGGCGGGCTGAAAGGAAAGGGGTGGTGAAAGGTGTCTTGAAGAGGGACGAAATGGATGCATTATTGCAGGGGTGAACAGGACTGGAAGGGGGACCAAAGTGATGGGAGTTGAAAGGGGTAGTGGAGAAACACTTGAATTGGATGAAGGGTGGTGGAAGATGTTTTGGAGAGAGAGAGAGAGAGAGAGAGAGAGAGAGAGAGAGAGAGAGAGAGAGATTAGTAAAGGGAAGTTAATCTTCAAGAAATAATGTGATAAAGATGAAAAAATTTGATGGTAGCGGGTTAGAGGGGTAAAGATGGATGATGAGTAGGTGATGGATGGTGGACAGGTAATGAGTTGGTAGGGGTTTATAGGCAGGTGATGGGTGATGAGGTAAAGGTTAATGCACAGGTACAGATTGACGTCCAGGTGATGGGACGATGGAGGTACATACACACTTTGATACTGTTAAAAGTATATTAACCAAGACAAGAATTACCACACTAGAGAGGACCGTTAGTGACACAGGTTTAGAGAATAGTTAATGTTGCGTAATTTTACCGAATGGACGACCGAGCGTTCCAGACGAGGGGTGGGGGAGGGGGAGGTGTTTGTTTTGGTCCTGGTGGGTGGGCCTGGGCGGCGATCTTCATCCTTGGTCTACAGAAGTTGTTGATGCCTCGTCTGTTTTATTTTTGTGCTTGTGTTTTAATTGTCTTGTTTAGTCGTCTGAGCTGAGTGATTTATTATTATCCTTAATGTTCTTAATTAAGCTGTGAAAACGTATCCAACTGACTCATTTTGGGCCACAACAACAAGGTAACTGAATCATGTGTCCCATAATTTTTTTTCTTTTAATGATCATATTAGCCTGAAGACCTTGGTTGGTTGTCGTCCCTGGGGCCTCCATGGGGTATGTACAGTTGCGGACAAAAAGAATTCAACAGGCAGGGTGGGAGGTGGTGTATGAGAGGGTAGGGGTTCAGTGCCTAGTGATGCGAGAGGCCTGACCCTGTTGGAGTCTCTCTCTCTCTCTCTCTCTCTCTCTCTCTCTCTCTCTCTCTCTCTCTCTACTCTCTACGGTTATTATTATTATTATTAATATTAATGTTTATTATTAGTAGTAGTATTTTTATTTATAGTATTTGCAGTAGTCGTATTGGTGATACTCTAAATAGTATTAGAAGTAGTAGTAATAGTAGTAGTAGTAGTAATAGTGTTACATCCTTACTTATAGTTAGGAAAGTGAGGGGAAGGAGGTAGTGAAGATAAAGGGGTAGGTGGGGGTGGTAAGGGGGGTTGAACTTGTCATGTTGTGTTTCCGTCCATTGTGAGAACCTGGTGAGAGATAGAGAGAAGAGGAGTTAATGAGAGATAAGAGATGGAGAGGGAATAAGAAAGATGGGGTGAGGGAGGGAGGGATGAGAGAGAGAGAGAGAGAATAAATACGGCAGGAGGTAAACAATGAGATGTTCCCGTTATCTGTCCTTTAAGTGAGGTGAACAGGACAACAGCATCTTCCCCTCACACACACACACACACACACACACACACACACACACACACACACACACTCAATGCCAACACCTTAAAGTACCCAACATCTGTTCTTGGCTCGTCACTCACGCTTCATTATCTATCTATCTATCTCCCCCCCCCCCTTTATTAAGCATTTGTGGTGATGTGGTTAACTTGTCGACGTCAAAATCGGGTGACAAGAGAGGGCTATCTGGAGGCCGCTGGTGGTGGTATCTGAAGGCTGCTGGTGGTATCTGGAGGCTGCTGGTGGTGTCTGGAGGCCGCTGGTGGTGGTGTCTGGAGGCCGCTGGTGGTATCTGAAGGCTGCTGGTGGTATCTGGAGGCTGCTGGTGGTGTCTGCCGCAATAGGACAAAGCTGAATGTTTAGGCACGACTGCGCGGGCTGACTGAGACGTCCATTGAATAAGGAGACTTCAAACTTCTTGGTTGGGTGCGTTCGGATCCTTGTTTTTGTGGGTTCGTTTAATTTTTTTTTTTTTAAGGTTCACATTCATTTTGGTGGGTGCGTTCACTGTATGGTTTTCTTTAGGATAGGTGCGTTCACTATACGGTTTTCTGTGGGATGGGTGCGTTCACTATGAGGTTTTCTATGGGATGGGTGCGTTCACTATAAGGTTTTCTATGGGATGGGTGCGTTCACTAAGGTTTTCTGTGGGATGGGTGCGTTCACTAAGGTTTTCTGTGGGATGGGTGCTGTCACGTCAAGGATCTTCAGGTGAGCTGCGTACTCCTCAAGGTAATAAGGTGGTGGCGTTCTCATCACCCACGACAGCTGAGACCAACAGAGAATGTGATGTGTTTATTTTTGTATTTTTTTAACAACTTGTTTATTTTTTTACAACTTGTGTATATTTAAAAAAAGTAATTTTTTACAACTTTTGCTTCTTTTTACAACTTTTGCTTTTTTTTACAACTTATTGAATTGGGTTTAATTGTTCAAGTAACCTGTTATCGTCATTCGTTCTTAAATTCATTTGGTTGTGAGTTGTGTTCGAGTTGTGACAAGTTGTGGACGTAAATAAGAAATTCCAACACATTGCTCTAAAAGTGGGTTCATTAACGGCCTTACAGCAGATACAAACAAGACACATTTCGCTACCCAAGGAAACCGTATAGTACCCCCGACACTGTACTCGATCACCTTCAAATCCCAAACTGCCAAAGAAGGTACTATACGCATTAACAGCCGAGTCAATTTAGGTTACCTCTTATGCAGAACGAATGACCTCTTGGGACAAGAAGCGAGCGTTGTACCCACTCAGCCACCGCATACCACATTGTTGTAACGAATTGGAAAATTACTGGATATGTTGGCTTTAGCGTGGACACAGTTGGCCAGTTTCGACATATTGGGTCATTTTTCTACTTCCACTGTGGTAGTAAATGGCAGTAAAATGTGAGTGTTAATTGTTTGTTATTGTGGTTAAATATCCCTTGTAGTTCTCAGTCGTACTACTACTACTACTCTCGCTGGTGTTAGTGGTGAGGAAAAAAAAAGACAGACCAACAACCTGTATTTTGTTGTCATAAGCGTGAAAGTAGCCGGAGTGGACAAGTGACCTGAGGTGGAAGGGGTGGTCTCTCCTTCCTCTCTCCCTCCCTCCCTCCCATGTTGTCTCTCTTCTCTCGTACTGTCTCTCTTCTCATGTTCACACACACACACACGTACGTCACCATTAACATTCCTACTCACTCCGTATCAGTCACTACAGAAACCCATAGGAAAAAACCCACCTTCGTTTATCGAGCTGATAGGACTGTCAACCCACTTATCCTCTGTTGTCAGGGGTTTGGAGCGGTTCGTGGAACATAAGGCCTCCCTGTATGGTAGCTGGAATGATAGGTAGCAGCTGGTGCCAGGGCGGGAGTGTCAGTCGCATGCCAAGGCGTAAGGGAAGGGGAGGAGGTGGGCGTGGCCTTCCTCCATTCGGTTGACGGTCCCTTCTCTTGTTGTGGTATTCGTGGTGTGTTGTATAGCTGGTGGTGGTAGGTGATGGTTATGGGTTGAGATTGTGGTAGGTGGTAGTTGTGGTTTTGGTGGTGATTATGGTAGTTGTGGTTTTGGTGGGGATTGTGTGTGGTTGTTGACTTGTGTTAGGTGGTTATGGTGATTGTGATGTCCCTAGTATACGACCATGTGGTTTGTTAGGTAGTTGTTAGAGCTGTGAGGTGAGATTGGTCGCTTGCCACTGATGTTACTGGCCACTGAGTTGGCAGCCAGTTAGGTGAGATAAAATGAAGTGAGGTGGGGTGAGGTGAGGTGAGTTGAGGTGATGGCATGTTAAAAGTTCATTCATGTTGATTCCGTAATTACTGTCGTGTGAGAATATTATATTGCTAATGTTGTCAATATTTCTAGTGTTGAGGGTTCAGATATTGTACTATATATGGCTATCAATACATATACTAAGAACGAATTGAGAGAGAGAGAGAGAGAGAGAGAGAGAGAGAGAGAAAGAAGACTGGAGAACAGGCGGGAAATAAGTCTCCGTACACTATAATCAACGTAAAGTCGTACATTTTGTGGGTAATATCATATTGGTAACCTAAGAGCGTCGTTCATCTCTGGCAACGAGTTTTATCGATATTCTTGTTACATTCCTATATGCAAATCTCCTTTTTAATATGTTGCACTTAATATTTTATTATCTTTAGTTATAATTTTAGCGACACAATGGAATTATGGAAAAAAAAAGCATTAATTATCATTCAACGTCGGAGGTGGTAAATGCAAGCGTCTTACGTCGGTTGTCAATGGTGGGTTTTTGTTACAGTTACCAGTTCATGTTTTTGTGGGGGGTGTGTGTGTGTGTGTGTGTGTGTCCTCGGTGGCGGGTCGGGTCATATTTTATCCTCAGGTCCTTTACAGTGGCTTAGCTTGTGCAATGTTGTTCCCCTGATAACTTATTGAACACTCGTTGAATTTATACTTTTGATATTTACGATAGCGGATGTTTCTATATTCTAGTTATTGTAATTTTATATAAAGGGTATCGTTGGGATTATCGTCTTTCTACATAAACTATTATTTTAAGTGAGTTTTGCATCATTCATCGGTTTAGTAATTATTGTATTAAGGAAGGTTTATGTTAGCTGATTGCTTTTATAATTCTCGGAAAGGAAATTTGTAGCAGTTATATTTAGTTATTAATTCAACATTATTATTATTATTATCATTATTATTATTATTATTATTATTATTATTATTATTATTATTATTATTATTATTATTTTTATTATTATTATTATTTGTACTAAGGTTTTAGCCACATAGTTATTGTACAGGTATTAATATATGTTGTTTCGTATGTTGTCTTATTGTCTTGTGGTTTGAGGTTTATATAGATAATTTAACGTGTATGTTTGTATGATTATTTGTTATTATTAAAGAGTTTACATAATTATTTAAACAAAATATTATCGTGTGTATGAATTATTAAATCTGAACCTTTTTGATTATACACGTATGTACAGGTGATAATTTATTTGGTTGTAAAATGTGTAATGTTTCATTGACTTTCTTTAGGTTGTGATTATTGTGTGAAGTGTAAATGATTAATGGTTGAGTACTTGAAGTAATTTAGTTATTAAATGTTGATAAAGCTACCTGAAATTTTACTTATTTATGCGGTGGTGCCCTTTGTGTGTGTGTGTGTGTGTGTGTGTGTGTGTGTGTGTGTGTGTGTAGACAATTAGCTATTATTGGTGAATGTAAGTCGACTGTTACAGTATCGTTGGACACACACACACACACACTATGTAGGTCATTAAGACGGTGGACACATAACGAGTCATTTGCCTGGTGACGGGGGCGAAGGAGGCGGTGAAGGGGATACTGGCACTAGGCTTTTAATATTAGTGTGTCAGCCTCACCTCGCTACACCTCTGACCTTTCGTCTTTCCCCCTGACCTGGTTTTCCCTGCGACCTGACCCTTTCTCCCCTCACTTTCCGCTGGGAACTCCCCGTCGACACTGGCACAAGGTCATGTCACATCAGATGTCAGAGGGCAGAGGCTATCAGGAGAGAGGGACGTGGTGTGTCGCGCCTGTTGTGTTGTGATGCTGTGTCGTGGTGTTGTGTCGTAGCTGCTGTGCCGTATCCTCTGTACTGTAGCTGCTGTATCGTAGCCGCTGTGGCGTATCCTCTGTACTGTAGCCGCTGTGGCGTAGCCGCTGTGGCGTATCCACTGTATCGGGGTGCGGGGTGTTATGACTTCACGGATTATAAACAAGTGTGGACGAGAATCCGAAAACTTACTCGTGTTAAACTACACTAAGGGGAAAGCGATATCAACCCTCTCTCGCTAGAAACATCATCCGTCAAATCAGAAAAGGCGAGCATTAATCTGACTCAACACCTCCAAGTACACTAGTTTTTACATTATCTAGACAACTAAATTATAAATATTAGTAACTATATGAACAAGATACACACAGCTTATTTCATATGTTAATTAAACGCCCCAACCTAACCCAATCAAACTTTACCTTACCTTATTTATTTAACCTAGCCTATCCCAACCTTACCTTACCCAACCCAACCCTACCTTACCCAACACAACCCAACCCAACCCTACCTTGCTTTACCTAACTATAACCTAACCCAACCCTACCCTATATCCGGATTCCTTAGTTGTTGTTGAGAATTCAGAAACTGTTATATACATGAGGTGTAATTTACAGTGTTTTCTCTTTCAATTTTCTACTGACGCACGACTGTGTTTTCTCTCTCAAGATGGTTTATTTCTTAACGCGTTAGTAATTCTTATACCTTTTAAGAGTTGTATAATTTGCATAAAGATCACTGGAGTTCGGTTGTAAATTGTTATGTTCTTTTGTTTGGGAGTCCTCACCACTAATGATTATTTTCTGGTAGTCGGGGCTGATAATTGGTTACATGGGCTGTTAACTCTTAAGTGATTTGTGTGTGTGTGTGTGTGGTTAACTGGTGATGATGGTGTGTATGTGTGTGGTTAACTGGTGATGATGATGTGTGTGTGGTTAACTGGTGATGATGGTTGGTGTGTGGTTAATTTTGGTGGTGGTGGTATCATCACCTCGGGTAATTAACACTTCATAAGTGCATCGAGAATTTGATGAAAATCGATTTAATTGAACCCATTATGTGAAGCAGGTGACGGTCGGGTGAACCGGGTGTCGAAGCAATGACTCGGAACAGTCATATACTGTGTATATATATTGGGTTACTGCCTTTGTACTGATATTGATCAGGTTGAAGAATTTCTAGGAAACCTTTTAGTTGTATTTGTACTAAACAAAAGAAAAATTTTCTCATCTGCTCTCACTTTCAGCCTGGAGATAAACTTGTTTCATTCAGATTCGAAGCGACTTGAGTTTCGAAGTTTTTTTTCATATATGAGGAATTGTGGATCTTACGTAAACTTTCTTCAAGATATAAGAGAGAAGTAAAGACGTTATATAGTGTCATGATATATATATATATATATATATATATATATATATATATATATATATATATATATATATGTATATATACACGTCTTTTTTATATAGTTTTTGTCTCAGGTGACCTTCATTATAGAGAGTGACTTGGCACCTGGTGTAATTGTTTCAGGTGGGTCAGTGTTGGCGAGAAACATTCTCGCTCTACTGAAGCGACCAGAGAGCCCAGGTGTCGTCTGATCGTTCACACTTTTATGTACTTTATGACCTTGTATGGTAGTGTGTTGTACCTTTACCAGACCTACAGGTGACATCTGATGTAGTTTATGGTTTGTGAGTCATCAGTACCTGTTTTTGTTCATTTACCAGAGTATTTTTTTTTCTCAGCAAGCATCTGTATGTAAATCAGCTTTAGGTTAGATTACTGGAATACTTCACTCACCCGTACACAACCGGACCTGACTTGTCTAATCTGAAACAAGCGGGGTTAGGTTTGGTTAGGTTAAATTTAGATAGGCATAAGATTAGATTATTGTTGGTTAGTTTAGGTTGTAGATTTGGTTAGTTTAGTCGGTTAGTTTAGGTTGTAGATTTGGTTAGTTTAGTCGGTTAGGTTAACATTCGAAAGTTTAATCAGGTGAAATAAGACACTGACCAGTATGCTTAATGTCATGGAACCTGTGTGAGGTGTTCCAGTCATTAGTTGGGGTAGAGCCTATCTGTCAGAGCTTGTGGTGGGGAGGGAGGAGGGGTGGTGTGAATTACGGATGTTTTAGAATCCTGGGTTTGTTATGTGTAGAGTCAAGAACCTGGAACAAAACGGAAAGCGAAAGTACCACTTTTTTTTCGTTTGTTTTATCGTTTATAGCCCACTATATAAACCGCTCCCCTTCTCCCTAGATGTACGACGAGGGACCATGTGAATAGAAACCTCGATGTGTATATGAGTTAGTTAGTTTATATTACTGCGCTTTAACCACTGAGGGCATTAACCATGTATTGTATGTCAGTAAATACGCTAGTTATCAACAATTAAAAGTTAATGAATGATTCTTCCCGTCTTCATTGTTTACATACTTCATCGTGAGTGAGTTGCCAGCGAGTCATAATTATAAATAAATTGAGGACAAAACATATTCCTTTCATATTAATAATTATAAAGTTTTGGATGCTCACTCACAGCTGTTAACAGCACCTGACTTCCCTTTCCTGCGCCAGACGAGTTAGCCCGACCACAGTCAGCGTGGGAGTTCTTTTTTACGAGCATAAAATCTGTTAAAGTTTGCACCATTAAATTTTTCTCACCATTTAACACTTTCACGTTATTTTCCCGCGTTTTTTCCGCCAAATGTTGACTGATCGTATTTTTCGCGCTATATCAGTTACAGTTTAATCTACCCAGTCATTAATAAATTCTTGACTGTTGCAAATATTTTTTCAAATTATTGTTTGGTATAATAATCTTGTTGACACTAAAGTGGTTGTCATCTGAAGTAGAAAATTCGTCAACCTTGAAATTCTCGGGATCGTCCACCTCTCTATTGAAACTCAGGAATAAACACCTCTAGGAATTCTGGTTATCTTATACCCAATCGTGTGAGCATTGGCTGTCAGTACCTGTGACTTGCAGCCGAGGGTGTTTTTGTGACAATAAAACCAGTCTTAATCTGTCGAGAAGACCTGATAATTCAACTACACCGTATGGTTGTGGCCCTTGTGGGTCGAGGTGAAAGTGGCTAAGGTGCTCCGTTGTTTCCCTTTTCCCTTGTGATTTTATCAAGATATATATATATATATATATATATATATATATATATATATATATATATATATATATATATATATATATATATATATATAATTTTTTTTTACTATAACTATCCAACATATCTAAGAGTGATCAATGAGGCAACAATATTGGCTGAGAGTCAAGGATTTGGGGCGGATCTGAACAAGGTCACCCAAGAGAGGAAATCCCGACAACAATACATTCACGGGAAGGCATTAGTTACCATCCAGCACAGACGCCGCGGCGGATAATTTTTTAAACTTCCGTCGGAGAATCTACAGTAACCGTAAATTTGCACTTCTCGGTCCTCCTAAAGAGATTATTAACCTTATGCTTGTATTATTATTATTATTATTATTATTATTATTATTATTATTATTATTATTATTATTATTATTATTATTATTATTATTATTATTATTTTACACTGTTGGTGCCTCGTTTGCCTTCTCTCGGTAGATTATTATTCTTCCTTCACATCTACGAGAGGTTCATCGTAAGGTGTTGATGGTTCGTTCGCCTTGACTATATCCCGTCTTGAGGTATCTGAATCATCCGTGATCCGGCTCTCACTTCCAGCCTCTCTCTCTCTCTCTCTCTCTCTCTCTCTCTCTCTCTCTCTCTCTCTCTCTCTCTCTCTCTCTCTCTGCTACCGACACTCTAAATTCTCTAATTTTTCTCAGTCCCCTTATGCTACTTATTATCTCTTTCTTCCTCTCTTATCCAATGCTCCCGTTAAAGCGTAGTAATAGAATATAGGTTACCAGCCTCAAACCATTACGACCACTCTGAAGAAACTAACGGAATGCTCTTATGTGATCAGTTCAGAACGTAAAATACAAAAGAAATTCATTGGAAACATTTGCTCTAATATTGTCAGTCACTCTGTCCCGAGGTACATTAAATGGGAAGGTATTGGCCATTTTGTATTTATTTTTATTATACCTTATTAATTTGTTTTTATTTATGGATCACCTGAAGATTAGCACCTCAGTTTATTTCACCCTAACGATCTGGCTGATAGGTTATGTTAGATTAGCTAAGGTTAGGTTAAGTTGGATTTAGTTAGTGTTAGGTTAGACTAGGTTTGGTTAGTATTAGGTTAGGTTAGGTTTGTGTTAGGTGATTCGGAAGACCAAACATAAAAAGTGACTTGGCAACAGAGTGGTGTACGTCTGGTCTCCCCTCAAGTGTATATGTCTCGGGTCATTAGGGGAGGAGAGTAGTTAATTTGTCAGTATCTAAAGGAACATTACTGGAAAGATTCATTACCCGATAAACACAAGGTTAGGTTAAGGTTAAGTTACATTAGATTGTTTGGTTAGGTTAAGTTAGATTAGATTGTTTGGTTAGGTTAAGTTAGATCAGAGTGTTAGGTTAGTTTAGATTAAGTTGGTTTTGTTTAGGTTGATTAGGTTAGATTAGGTTAAATTAGTTTAGATTAATTTAGGTTATATTAGTTTAGATTTGGGTAGGTTTGGAAAAAAACATGTGCAAGATGGAACGTTCACAGTTAGCAAGATTTTAAAGAGATAAACGATGATAAGATAAAGAGAGGAGGAAGGAAGGAGGGTGTTGAGGCGCTGTGTCAGGAGCGTGTTGTTGTTGTTGACCAGTGACGTATGCACTAAGTGGCTGAAACACAAGAGGGTCTTTAAACCGAGGTCTTTAAACCGAGGTCTTTAAACATGTATTAAGTTAGATATATAATAGTTCTCAACAATTTAAAGTTAGTAAATATGTTTGGTAATATAAACTCAGAGCTGACTGTCACCATATTTCGGAACTAGGCTTTATAAGAATGATATATTTCATAACATTTTAAATATCAAGTTAGAGTTTATTTATCAAACTGAAGATACTGTTATTATTTTATGTGAGGTTACCAGTCAGGAAACCCAATTGTTACTAAGGATTTTTTTATTACCTGTTGACGGCTCGTGTGTGTGTGTGTGTGTGTGTGTGTGTGTGTGTTTGGTATGCAGTTCAAGACCTTGCTTGAGGAAGTCTAGTGCAGTGATACATTATAACAGCGTATCTTGAGGCGACTCCACTCCTGGTTGTCTCCCTTACCACTCACACTACAACAGTTGTTGTCTAGAAAAAAAACCCAGTACTTGTGAAATATTAACGAGTATAACAACTTCATATTCTTTTACGATCGTCAAAAGATTTAAATATAATATCGTAAATAAGATTAAAAACAATACGAAGAAAATTTTAACAAGGTCGGTTGCCATATAATTGAAACATGATTACGAGTAAGAACTTAGGAGTGAAATAACTAAGATGGCGCCGGCTGCTGCAGGAGCCGAATTCAGTATATCTGATGAAAGGCAGCCGAGTATATGAAGCAAGAACAGGGCACTACACATGTTGATAACACAATACATCAACTACAAATAATATCATATGCAAAATAAGTCAAGCGAATGATCGTAAAATATGAAATGCAGTTTATATTCTTAGGGCGACTGCTACTCGATTGGCTATAGGCTAAGGTCTGCTCTCAGCTGATTGTAACGAGTATCTCCTCCGAGTTTATTAATGCTAATTATTATCAATATTTCAAAGAACACGGTGTCATAAGACAAACAAGGCACCGTAATCAGTCCAGTAAAACCTGTTTGAAGGCTCACAACGCATAATTTGTAAAGGGAAAGGTGGTTAAGGAAGTGCTGGGGAAGGTGTTGGTACAAGCAGGGGAATGTGTGTCACACTCCGGCATTTAGGTGTTACTTGTTTAAATACTCTTTATTATAACAGTTTGAGATTTAGGATACTGTGTAATTCCTGTATTGTAGATAACCAGATAGCCCAATTAGTTAGTGAAAGAATCGGCCAGTTTCGATAGCTTATATATCCAGATAGTTCGCCAACACCATTAGTGAGTTCGACAAGCAGGCAGGCAGGCGAGTACATGTGTTCACTCTCCACAGCCCCTGGTACTGGTAAAACGACCCACGACGCACACCTGACCTGGCGGGAGTGAACATTGCACCCCTGCTGACACCTGGCGTAGGTGTAGTTTAGTGGGTAATTTGAATACCGACACGACCCTGACGAGACAACACCTCCTGCAAACGAAAAGCTAGACAGAGTTTTCCGGTTTTACTGTTGTTACTAGAATATTAAAGTTTCAAATGGAGAGTTAGGTGGCTTGAAGAGAGGAATAGATGGAGGATTTTGTATTTATAAATGTGTTTTTGATGAGCAATTTCTCGTTTATTGAAGCTTGGACACTCATAGATATACTCAGTCACTCACGCATATAAACGTTTGTGGCGCAAAATGGATAGTGGATAGTCTTGTCTCATATGTCCACTTAAAATAGTAACACAAACACACACACGCACACACACACACACACAGACACACACAGCAGGCAGTATGAGAAACATTATAGCCAAGTGGAGCGGAAGTAACAGTAACTCAGGAAGGAGTGTCATGGTGGTGGAATTTGACAGCTTTCCCGTCCTCCCATAGTGACGACGATAAACTGTGCTGTTACTCACTACTGTTTTGAGGAATAGTGTCGTGACAACCGTAAACATAGCAAAATTTCGACTGACCATTTCAACTTAGGGGGCGTTGTAGCTTGGTTGCGAGTCAGTGAGTGTTGTGTATTTAAGTTGTTTCTACAGCCAGAGTCTTTTAATTATCACAAGTTACGTCTTAATTTCTGCATTAGATGACATATAACTTACAAACATTAACAAAAGAATCTCATATTTCATCATTTGGTTAATAAGTTGTGTGAGCGCTTGTGTGTGTGAGCGTTTCTACTTGCGTTTCAACACTTTCCCGTAGCCTTTCTCCACTTTTTACTCTTCCTTGCTCTTTCCTCCTTTTTGTGGGGGTTTAGTTTCCCCTTGAGCCGCTACACGCAAAACAGCAAGTGGAAAGAGAGAGAGAGAGAGAGAGAGAGAGAGAGAGAGAGAGAGAGAGAGAGTACTTAGATATATAGCGAATTGCATTAATTTACTTAAGAGATATGTAATTATTTATTCCTCTTAATTACATTACTAGATTGACAAGCTAATAACGAACTAGATTTTACTGTTCATTAGTTACTGAGTTTTTGTCTTATTTTGACACAGTAACGGCATATGTAAGTAATTGGTGATATTATCTTATATTTCATCTTTACTCTTGCCAAACATACAGTACATGAAAGACACTTGCAAATTAGACGGGGAGGGGGTGGGGTGTTGACTTTCTCCCCGGGAACATCTGCCCAACACTCCCAGGCCCCACCCAGCGAGTGGCCCGCGGCGGTCAGGCTAACTACCTCACAGATTCTACACTCACCTTCCGTTTATTTATTTATTTATTTATTTATTTAATTTTTCATTGAATTTTTATATCAAAGGAATAATGATAAATACATGCAGGTGTATTAATTTATTTTTCACTAATATGTACTGTATGTAGGGTATTGGTGACGTGTTTTTACCGCTAAGGGAAGTGATTTACTGTATGATGGATCCTCGCGTGACGCTCGTTTGTTTATTTCGTGCAGTCGTGAATGACAGACCCAGACAGATGCGTGTATTTTTTTTTATTGATGTGAAATAACGAGGGCTACATTTGTTTACTTTTCATGTAGTTACGGGGAGCGAAATCAGTACCAATAATTTAGTCTAAGATTCTTGGGTTTTGTAAGTCGCCAGTGAATGGAAATTGAATCTCTCTCTCTCTCTCTCTCTCTCTCTCTCTCTCTCTCTCTCTCTCTGATACTAAGTGACGCATCTAGTTCATGGAAGATTAATTGCTTTGCTTATTTAAGATGTGTGTACTTTTTGTCAGTCAGTTAGGTAGGTGTGTTCTTACAGCTTTACTTACGAGGAAAAATATTTTTAGTGTGAAGTTTTGGGAATGAAGATCCTAACTTAATAATGATCTAAACTATTTTTGGGGGATGTTATTTTTCTACCTTATTATTTTTTATTTTAATTTTATTTTTATTCATTAATTACTCTTGTATATTATTAGTTATTAATATTTATTGTTTATTTTATTTTCATTACTTTTATCATTTGTATTATTATTTTATTTTTATTTATTATGTATTTATTATTATTATTATTGATGGCGCTAATTAAGAAATAACTCGTATTGGAGGAAGAAATATTGACCCTGGTGTGATTGGCTGAGCCCAGTCATGATCAAGTTAGCGAGACTGTTTACACGGGCGAGTTTAAAGTCAACACAACACCTCATTACCCGCCACTCTCCTTTATTCTCTATATAAAATTGCCCATTATACTGATTGTCACCGTGTATCACCAAAAAATACAAATGACTGGTAATTATGGTACTCGGGTGAAATTGGGTTCGTATAGTATTTTTAAATAAGGTTGTTTATTGTGGTAATTATGCTCATTAGCCAGATTACCAGATGTGCCTCGCTCTTGCCATTGGTTAGTTCAGGTCAAGGGTCGCCGCCGTACACTGATTAGTTGGTTTGTTGAGTCGACACTTTTTGATTTGGGAGGAAGTGTTGAAGTGTTTGTCCTTGCGATGGTTACCAATTATGGCATTCCTTCTAACCAATCATTTCATGAGTTTTCCTCTGTTGTTTGCGTTGATTGGCCATGACGTCACTGTCCCTATTGGCAGAGTGACTGTTGCTGTTCAAATATTACATACTGGGTTATATGTCACTCTCGTACGAAAATAAACAGTACATATATGATAAAAGTATAGAGAAATAAATGTGTGAAGTGAAAATCGAAAAAAAGTAATATATTAATCATGAAAGGTATAGTGAGTGAGTATTTTATTTATGATATTTACTGAACTCAGGCGTCATTTGCAAGGACTATAATTACCTTGAACTACCTGTAATTACGATGTTCATACACCTGTTCGTGTGTCACTGAATATGATACGAAAATGTATCTTAACTCATTAGGAAACGAGTTTGTGAATGTCATACATACATACTGCACATAAGACAGAGCCGAATACACACACACACACACACACACACACACACACAAAGATGATTAAGAATTTACCTGGATGTTGAGACAGGTGTGTGAATATGTTAGACTGCTACTCTCCACTTAGTTAACACATCCCTGGCGTGTGGGGGTGTAGGTGTTGGTGGGAGATAAGGTCAGTGTAATGGATGGTGTCAGGAGAGGTATCGTGTTGATAAAAGCGAAACAAAATTACCTCTCTGACTTGTATATGACAGAGTTGGACAAGTGTAAGTGTGTGTGTGTGTGTGTGTGTGTTTGGCTGATCCTAAGAGAGATAGAGACAGGGTAGTGAGACATACATCGTGCAGTTTTAAGCAACATAGTTCATGGTTCTTGGAGATACTGACAGTAAAATGTGTATAGAATAGGAGAGAGAGATAGGCGGATAGAGAGAGACAGCGAGAGAACTATACAGACTGATACACGAGGAGAGAGAGAGAGAGAGAGAGAGAGAGAGTAGAGAAGAGAGAAAGCCAGGCAGCGTGAGGATATAGAGACAGACAGACAGACAGACAGAGAGAAGAAAAATAATCAAGCAGAGATAGAGAAAGATACAGAGAGACATATAGACAGTAATTCTCCCTCAAGACAACACTCGACGGGTCTGGACAGTAAAGGACGTTAATAACATATCATGCTGAGACTTAAAGACAGTGATTCAGCTTATTTCAGACAGTGCAGGTCACGGATATCGATAGACAGACGGACAGACGGTAGAAGTGTAAAATCAGATATGTTTTCAATTCTCATTTAGACAGGAGACAGCATGGATGACGGCAGATAGACAGCGATAGATAGTTTTAAGATTCTTTAGTTCTTGTTTAGCAGGGGGTGGCGATAGTGTGTAGACAGGTGTGGTGGGAAGGATGACAGACAAACAGACGGTATAAACAGTGAAGGTCAACAGGTAAATGAAGCCGAGGTCACGTTTTGCTGCCGTGTTGAAGAGATGATTTATGTCGTCGACCAGAGAGACTGCAGCCTCACCTGTTCTGACTGTGGGGAGACTGTAAGACTGACTGGAGGGAGAATGAGACTTGACTGCAGGAAACTAAGACTAACTGGAGTGGGGCTATGACTGACTGGAGGGGGACTGTAAGCCTGACTGTATGGAGGCTGTAAGACTGACTGTATGGAGGCTGTAAGACTGACTGGAGGGGAACGAAGAGACTGGAGGAAGAATGAGACTTGACTGCAGGGAACTAAGACTAACTGGAGTGGGGCTATGACTGACTGGAGGGAGAATGAGACTTGACTGCAGGGAACTAAGACTAACTGGAGTGGGGCTATGACTGACTGGAGGGAGAATGAGACTTGACTGCAGGGAACTAAGACTAACTGGAGGGGGACTAAAAAGACTGGATTGAGACTGTAATGCTGACTGTATGGGGAATAATACTGACTGGATGGTGAACTAAAACTGACTGGAGGGACTAAAGACTGACTGGAAGGTTGACTAAAACTGACTGGAGGACACAAAGACTGACTGGAAGGTTGACTAAAACTGACTGGAGGGACTAAAGACTGACTGGAAAGCTGACTAAGACTGACTTGAGGACACAAAGACTGACTGGATGGTAGACTTAAGACTGGCTGGAAGGTGAACCAAAACTGACTGGAGGACACAAAGACGGACTGGGGGAGTACTAAGACTGACTAGAAGGGAAAACTGTAAGACTGAATGGAGAAAAAGACGACCCCACCTTCCATCTCAGTACCCACAAAGACCTTCGTAGACTAAGAAAAGACCCCCAGTGCATTGTTATGATGATGATGATGATGAAACCAGGAAAATATGTCGAACGTAAGGCGACTACTCGGATAGTAAACTATATTACTTTTTTATTCATTGGTTAGGTTAGGTGAGGTTACCTAGTTACTTGCTTAAAGAAATTGTCACTGGATGGGTCAATTGCTCCTCATCAAACTTCTTGGACATATAGTGTCATGTTGGTCACGGTAGTTAAAAGGAAAACTCTTGCGTGTATAATAATAGGAAGAAATGGTAAGGGGGCAGGGGAGGGGGAAAAAGATGAGGAGGAGAGAGAGAGAGAGAGGGTACTGTATGTTAGTCAAGTCATGTGTTATATAGAGAGAAAATGTTCGGGCGGCTGACCCTTTAAAATATGGAGAGAGAGAGAGAGAGAGAGAGAGAGAGAGAGAGAGAGAGAGAGAGTAAACATCTCCTCCGCCTTACTGTCTACATTTATACATTCAGATGTTTCAACAAGCAACGTGTTTATATTCCCACAGATTATGTATAGTATGTGTATAAATTTTCTACAAACTTAAAAACACTCACAAAACAACAATGACATCCGGGTGTGTATGTATGTATGTATGTTTGTAAGCGGGTATGTAGTTGTGTGTGTGTATGTACTTTGTTTAAAACGCACTAACTAACAATAACAAGTCTGACTCATTCATTTCCTGTGCAGTACATATTATGATTGGACAGGATACAGGATACAGTCAAGGTTTCAGGGTACAGGATAAAGTCATACGTCTTTAAGGCACTACTACTTGTATGATGATCGTGTGATAATTAACGTACCTGTGTTATGGGATTATCGTAATGTGTTTGAAGATTATGTTGCTAGGTTTTTGTCTGTCTTATCTGTTTTAACATATCAATCAGGAGTTATTTTGACCTATGAAGTTTGAAGAAGGCAATATTACTCTCATTTGGAAATAATATCCCTCATGTGGGAGAAAGATCTGTCAGTCAGATAAGGAGAGGCGGGTAATTTTGGCGGATGGAAACCCAGCGCGAATGACAAGTGAATGTTTGTGTTTGTTTTACAGGAGTTTGTTGTTGTTGTTGTTGTTCTGTTTATATTCCTTGAAGGTTTTTTCCTTTAAGTTCGATGTTGAGTAAAACTTTGAGACGATAAAATCCACAGACCTACAATTTCCCTCCATGAATGTTCAAATGAGCTCCTTACTTACTCGAACATTTTAGTGACTTGCAATTGTGCGTTTTCTTTTCCCAGTTAGTGAGATACAATATAAATAATTCTTTTCATCAGTAGGTAATAATGGCGTGTGTATCTAAGTATATACCCTCCCATGTGCCTGGCGGTGTTATCAGCGAGGGATTAGTCAGATGCTTTGTTTACTCAATCAACTGATGGTCGATCGGATACAGTAAATGTTTTTGTTTTGTTAATGTCTCTGTGTGTGAAGGAATTTATTTTTCCTTGGCTTAAAAATAGTATTATGATTTTATTTGAATAAGCAGTTGTTTATTTAAATGATTAATAGCTGTATATACGATTATATTCCTTCTCTGGCGGATAATTAGCGTGGGAAGGATGTTTATTGACTATTAATCAAGGGAATTACGGATGAACTATCGTAAAGCAATGAGTTAATTCCTCAAACGATGAAAAATATCGTTAATTTAAATCATATTAAATAAAAAAAAACCTATTTCAAATCATAGCTTGATATAATCGAGCCACCTAATTGGCTAGCTCAATTGACGTCACTGATTGCTGATTGGTTAAGAACTTGCATTACCCGGGGACCCCCCCCCCCAACTGGGTTTTCCCGTTTAAATAAGGAGGTAACTAATTTCCGGGTTATTTTACGGATGCAAGAAACGCCTTGTCATGGAATTTGCACTCCCTCTGGAAACGTAGAGTGAGGGGCGATATGATAGAGGTGTATGAATGGAAGTCAGGCTGAACAAAGGGGACATTACAAAGACTCAAACTATCCAACCAGGAGCGAACTCGTAACAGTGGTTTTAAATTAGACAAATTTAGATTTAGGCGCGAAATAGGTAAACATTGGTTTGGAAATAGAGTAGTGGACGAGTGGAACAAGTTAACAAATATCATCATTAACTCGAATAAGCTGGATAGCTTCAAACATAGGTTGGATGGATATATAGGGGTTGGGTGTAAATGGGACTGCCCAGTATGGGCCAATAGGCCCGCTGAAGTTTCCTCCATTCTTATGTTCCTAAGACTTAAAAAAAAAAAAAAAAATATATATATATATATATATATATATATATATATATATATATATATATATAATATATATATATATATATATATATATATATATATATATATATATATATTATAGTATGCTATAACGAACGTAATTGGTTCCAGAACCTCGTTCGTTATAGCATTCGTTCGTTATAGGATTAATCCGTTCCAGGCCCCCAAATACAACCACTTAACACTGAAAAAATTCTGTGGAAAATGTAAAAAATAAGGTACTTTATCTTACCTTAGTGTTATTCAGCATGCAGGTACCCCTAAACACTGGCACATCACTATCACTTCCACTGGGAGTCTTGGCTTTAAGGTCCTCAAACAATTGTTTAGCCTTCTCACAAATTATCACTTCACTAATGTTACCACCTGCCATTTCTTTCTCCTTTATCCACACTAAGAGTAAATTTTCTATCTCTTCAATCACATTACACCTTGCTTTGCTAAGTCTAAAGATTCCCTTAGCCACTTGCACAGTTTTTAACTCCTCTTTATTCTTCAAAATCGTACATATAGTCGATTTAGCCATCCCATACATCACTAAGTTTCGCAATGCTTCTTCCATTCTCACGTTTCTTTATAATTTCTTAATTAGTTTCAAGGGTTATTAGCTTTCTCACTCGCTTTGAACTATTCATTGTCACAATTGTACACTTGTATAACAAAATATTTATACAAATAACGCGAATTTCCACATCAAAAGACGAAATTTCAACAATAACAGTGGTGCACTGGCTACACAATGAGACAAAGATGGCGCCTGACGCTCTTGTTGTGGTCGTGGTACAACAATATTCATGCGCCAGGCGAAGTAGTCCCGTATTCATCCGCGTTCGTTGTAGGAGTTGCGTTCGTTATAGCATTCTCAATTTTATAGGTAAAACCGTTCGTTATAGGAATATTCGTAGTAGGATCCGTTCGTTATAGCATACCCCATCTATAACGAACGAAACTCCTACAACGAACGCGGATGAATACGGGACTACTTCGCCTGGCGCATGAATATTGTTGTACCACGACCACAACAAGAGCGTCAGGCGCCATCTTTGTCTCATTGTGCACCAGTGTTATTGTTGAAATTTCGTCTTTTGATGTGGAAATTCGCGTTATTTGTATAAATATTTTGTTATACAAGTGTACAATTGTGACAATGAATAGTTCAAAGCGAGTGAGAAAGCTAATAACCCTTGAAACTAATTAAGAAATTATAAAGAAACGTGAGAATGGAAGAAGCATTGCGAAACTTAGTGATGTATGGGATGGCTAAATCGACTATATGTACGATTTTGAAGAATAAAGAGGAGTTAAAAACTGTGCAAGTGGCTAAGGGAATCTTTAGACTTAGCAAAGCAAGGTGTAATGTGATTGAAGAGATAGAAAATTTACTCTTAGTGTGGATAAAGGAGAAAGAAATGGCAGGTGGTAACATTAGTGAAGTGATAATTTGTGAGAAGGCTAAACAATTGTTTGAGGACCTTAAAGCCAAGACTCCCAGTGGAAGTGATAGTGATGTGCCAGTGTTTAGGGGTACCTGCATGCTGAATAACACTAAGGTAAGATAAAGTACCGTATTTTTTACATTTTCCGCAGAATTTTTTCAGTGTTAAGTGGTTGTATTTGGGGGCCTGGAACGGATTAATCCTATAACGAACGAGGTTCTGGAACCAATTACGTTCGTTATAGCATACCCCAATGTGTATATATATATATATATATATATATATATATATATATATATATATATATATATATATATATATATATATATTTGTCACGGGTTTACTGGGAACTCGAGTGGTAGCTGATGGCGTTTTCCTAATACTCCCCACGACTCTCTGACGAAATCTCTGAAGGTCAGTGTGAATGCTATCGTAATTCAGGCTTAAGACGCGCGGGGGGTCTTAAATTTACTATCGAGCTCTTGAAACGTATATTGAAATAACTGAAAAATTAAATACACATTGTTTTTTTATGTCTGTGTGCCTGTCTGTCTACTTGTATGTGTGTGTGTGTGTGTGTGTCTACTTGTATGTACAGTATGTGTCTCTATTTGTATGTATGTATGTATGTGTGTATGTGTCTGTCTGTCTGTTTGTATGCGTGTGTTTGTGTGTGTGCTCTCGTATACCCAAGAGAGTAAAGGTGACCTGGTCGTTGGCTTTCACCACCTGAATAATAATTAACACAGTACAGCACCTGCAGGGAGGTCTTGGTCGGCCATGACGTCAGTAGGGCCCGCCTTCCTGACCTCAACACCTAAGGTTCTTTAGTATAATATTTTCTCGTAATATCATCACGTATCTTAACTAGTAGTCTCGGGGCAACGATGAAAAGATACCAGATTAAACTACACTTACTTTAGCTTACCTAACCTAACCTTACTCAACCTTACCTTACTCAACCTAACCTAACCTTACTCTACCTTACCTTACTCTACCTAACCTAACCTTACTCAACCTAACCTAACCTTACTCAGCCTAACCTAACATAACTCCATCACGTATCTTACCTGCAGGTGTTCATTAGGATACAAAGATGCTGACCTGAACGGCTTTGACATAACATTGAAGATTTACTGCAACGGAATGGGTTATGTCATCCCTAGTTAGGTGGGAAAGAAATGGGTTTTTGAATATTTTTGAAACTTTTGAATCCTATAGATCGTTATGACCGTTAACAATTTGGCACTGAGACTGTTATTATAACCGTTGATAATATGGTGCTAAGACTTTGATAACAGTTGGCTATATAGCACTAAGAACGTTATAACCGTTGACAGTATGGCACTGAGACCGTTATAATTGTTGACAATATGACGCTAAGACTTTTGTGACAGTTGACAATATAGCACTAAGATCGTTATAACCGTTGACAGTAGGACACTAAGACCGTTATAACCGTTGACAAGATGGTACCGAAACCGTTATAACCGTTAAAAGGAAAAATGATATAACTATAATCATTGAAAATATGGGCACTGAGATCGTTATGACCGTTACGGTCGTTGGTGGACGTTCGACTTTGAACCCAAGGTCGGCCTGATATTAAGTAATTATCAGAGCCGTGGGATTGGAAAGGATTGTTATTTGGTGAGTTTGATTGGTTTACTTTGTGATTAGTGATTGGTCTCTTAATACTTGCGTGTGGTGGTTATGTAAAGGTTTAGGTGATGTAGACGTTATCATTCTCTCTCTCTCTCTCGTTATGATCTGCATTTTCTCCATTCTCTTCATCTTCTCTTAACCTATTAATCTTCGCCACTCACTTCGCTGAAGAGAGAGAGAGAGAGAGAGAGAGAGAGAGAGAGAGAGAGAGAGAGAGAGATTTTTCAATAAAACCTTCATACAAGTTTATATTGACTCATCCTGTTCCTGGTGTTTACATAATTATCAGTACCATTTAATTACTCGTGCAGTTGCCGTATGGTCGTGTGTGTCAGCCATCATTAGCATGTACAGTGTAGGCGACAGTACAGTAGTTAATTCTCCATTACCCTATAAACCCCAGAAGCAACCTTTGAGTGCCACACCCATAGTTTCGCCACTCGTGCAATAGCCAAATGGTAGCCAAGACTGCAGTGAACACTGGTGATATCAGAAAATATATTGTTAACACCAGTGACGTCATCAGAAAACATATGATGTACCGATGGCGTCATAAAAAGTAAACCAAAACACTGATGACGTCATGAAAGAAGTATATTTCTAACATTGGTGACGTCATGAGAAACTATGTGGTTGAGTTAGTTTCCTTGAGACGACCACAGCAGAGGAGAAGGTGGTCATGCGTACACCACACACACACACTGCCTGGCCTGGGACTTAGAGAGTTCCCCATAACAGAATTAAGTGAACGTGTCCATTTCCCAATATTACCCAGAAACTGTTGGTCTGGGCTTAAAGTCCGTAATGGAAATAAATAAATAACGAGTTTGTTGGTTTGTTTAGGTTAGGTTTAGTTGGGTTAGGTTAGCGTTAGGACAGGTTAGTTTAGCGTTAGGTTTTGTTTGGTTAATTACGTTTAGGTTAGGTTATCGTTAGGTTAGGTTTAGGCAAGGCGATAGGCTATTGTTACTGGTTATTCTTCGAGTCGGACACACACACACACACACACACACGGAGGAAAGCGACCGTGTCAGTAGAATCTCACGTGTCCAATGTTTCTTCATCCACTCCAGACATTTCCTATTTTTCCTGTATATTGTTACGAACTTGTGAGACAAAACATACCACATACCAGATGATGGCGAGGCACTGAGAGCAGCACTGAGACGTTATCAAGTTGTGTTTTGATATAAGTCGCAAATATAATTGGTATTTAGAGGAGAAGGGGGATTGAATCGTCTCGTCTCTATAATCCCACGGTGAACATAACTCCTATTGTTTTTATTTACAGTTGGACTTTATTTTACATACCCGTGTCTTATTATACGATTTAAAACCCTATTTATTGCCCTTAACTAATGATGGTATGTTGGTAATAATACGAATGAGTAATTCCTTATTAATAAGTCTGTTAAGTATCTTTGGCGCTCAAACTGATTATCCTCACCAAGAAAAACACTTCAAGGTGACTCTCAGTTGATCATAGGTGCGACGGCGAGGAGAGAGGGGGAGGGGGGTGCAATTGTTTATTAATGAATTATCTACCATCCCTATTAGGTGTTAGGTAAATGACATATGTCCTATCAGGCACTTTCATCTGGTATTTGGGGGGGGGGATGATGGTACTCCTAATTATCGTCATCATCTTGGTTAAGTGAGAGGGCGGGTTGTGTAGGTCGGTTATCACACGTTTATATCCGACGTGTGTCATTCATATTAGTGGCGATGGTTATGTGAGTTTTGGTCTAGATGGGTGTGTCGGTTTAAAGGTGTTTTGATTATGTTGAGGAAAGGGAGATGGGATAACTTTTGTGGTGGTGATCTTTGATGATGATGACCTGACCTCTGGCACGTTATCAGGTTAACCTAACTTTGGGCATTGATGAGGTTGACGTGACCTTTGGCACTTATGATGCTGACCTGACCTTTGTATATATACTGATGATGTTGAATTAACCTCTGGCACTTATACTGTTGCACTTTCATAATATTAAACAACACACACACACTCACACACACATACACACACACACACACACACACACACACACACACACACTCACACACACACACACACACACACACACACCAAGCCAAATTTCTCCCTATATATTATCCACTACAGTACACGTATTTAAGTCTACCACGAGTTTTTTCCCCAGGTTAGTCTTTATATGTAAATTCCTTCGTACCTGAGAGTGTGTGTGTGTTGAGGAAGGACCACAGTCACCACACATCATACTAACTGAGAAATAATGTGTACTCTTTTCTTTACAGGTGAGTCAGACTTCAGCGAGCTGTGGTGCAGGGACAGATGGAGTGTTGATGAGTACTGTAACTTGTTTTATGTGTTGGTGGAAGGTGTCACTGTGTTTACTTTGTGCTTATCTATTATCACTACCACCTATCACCACCTATCCATCACCTACTACTACCTATCCATCACCTACCACTACCTATCACCACCCATCATTCACCACCACTACCTACCGCCAGCCGCTACACTTCAGTCTTGACCCAATTGCTCGCCTCACGATCCTCCGTGATGGAAAAGTCCCTATTGCTTCCCTCATGACGGCGAGGGTCCACTCTCTCTCTCTCTCTCTCTCTCTCTCTCTCTCTCTCTCTCTCTCTCAACCCCTACAGTCTTAGGCCTTTTCATATGTTTCGTCAAATCATGTATAACAAAATAAATAAGTAACATTTAGGTAACCCGCCACAGGAGTTTAAGCTTTCCATACCTCCCAGTGCAAGTACCTCGACGTTGACTCTATGATAATTAAATAAAATACTGATTACTAAACTTGCGTGAGCTCAGCTTAGGATCGAAAGAGAGAGAGAGAGGGGGAGAGGTGGGCTTTTACAAGTATACATTCCCTGGATTGTTTGTGTAGGGGTTACACTACAGTTTTCTATTCACAGCGAAGGTTAATAACATCTAACAAGTACAAGTTCATGTAACTAATTAATTACGATTAAGGATTTACTCTCTAATTTACTTGATTGTTTTTTGTTTACGAGTAATACTGTCGATCGCTTTGTCATACCTTGTGAGAAAACTTGTCACAGAGCGGCTCGTGAACTTTCCACATATCATCTTGTGAATGGATATCCACTTCCGCTTAAACTACTTGGCGCTATAATTAGCCAGGGGTGCGGGAGGGGGCGAGGGCAGTGAGTCACAATGTGAGTGTGTCAACATTTTCGTGGAGTCATAAGACTGTTGGGGCAGATGCTTGAGTCACTGTGTGTGTGTGTGTGTGTGTGTGTGTGTGTGAGGAGGAGGAGGTTGCTGGCCTGGGCTTCATAAAGTAGAAAATAATATATCACGAAAATAAGTAGTAAAATTATTGTAGTACAGGTGGCAGTATCTCAAAGCTTCGTGTGTTGGAAATTTGAATACCACTACTACAGTACTTCTAGCTTACGGAAAATAAGAACTGCCCAAGTGATTTCTTCTTCATCTGTCTTTTTTATGATGGTCATTTCTCACCAATCAATAAAGAATCAGATGCTTACTTTGTTTTCCAATAAGACTGAACTTCATTACAATACGTTAACGTATTGGATAACATGGCAGAACATTTATGCGATTCTCAGTACAGTACGATGTTCCAGTACAGTACCCAGTGTCTTCTCTGGCACACTTTAATTACGATTCCTTAGTGGTAACCAATAATGACGTCACTCGGAATTGTTCTACGATTGCTGCAAGTTGATTCGGTCCTTGGTCTGAGTTAGGTGTAAAGAATACCATGTGAAGTTTGGATGCGTAGAGCTGTATAACATAACACCCTCTCTATTATGATAATACAGTATCCACGATGTTGTGTGAGGATGAGGTCAGGTCATACATAATGGATCCGCATAATCTGGAAGGCAACATTATCACACATACCAAATGTAAACATAAGCATGAGAAGGTCAAGCCTATCATGTGATGTCTGGAACAAGCTTAGCAAATTTGTAGTAAGTGCTGGAACGCTGGAGAGTTTTAAAAGGAGGCTAGATAGATTCATGGATGATAGAGAGTGGTAGTAACTCTCGACAGGAGCTGCCATGCACAGGCCAACCGGCCTATTGCAGACTCTTTATTTTCTTATGTTTTTATGTTATGCTGGCACTGTGTATCTTGCTTCTGTGTTGTGTCATGATTAAATAAACAAAATCCTCCACCAAGTATTTATTTTTTTAAGTTATAAAGGAATTGGTTCTACAGCCGGGAGACGCAACCACCGTGGGACATGTAAACATTACCTTGTCTGTCACCGACCACGATTGCTCGCTATCCTGGAGCTGTAAACACGATAGCTCAAACAAAAAACACAGGGATTTTACCCAGCAATGATACGTCAAAATATCACAAGAGTCTATACAGGTCAATAATTGGCATATTTCTGTCATCACTATATGGAGTTATGACCCATTGGACTTCACTTAGGCACTCCGGGAACTTATACCACTTTTAGTGACAACCGAATACTTGCTGGAGGACAGACCCCCCCTCAAAAAAAAAAACTTACCTGAAAGTCAACAAACAGCCATTCGTATCTTTATCACATAATAGAAAGGCAATAACTCATCGGTGGGTTATACCAACTAGGCCGATTGCCTTCTACTTTCTCCGTCCTGGCAACATGACCATTGTACCCTAGAGGTGGTGATATCCGCCTTGTGACGCAGGACGTTGGTCACTATATACATTATTCATCTCTTTTTTTTTTCCCCTTATTCGTGGATCATTATTATCTCGTCCTTCTGGTTCGTCTCGCTTTTACTTCCTGGGATCACCTGATCTGTCTTGCTGGTAAAAGTATTGTTGCTATACCGTATGTGCCTGGAGGTCGTGAAATAATGTAATGCAGAATGTCGTCTCGTGTAGCTGAGTCTAACCTAAACATGCCATTACACTTGAACTGGAGGGATTTAATATACTGTATTACCTTAATGGTCAGATTTTGTCCTGTAGGATACCAGTAGAATTTTCTTGGAAGGTATTTTAGTCCTGCGAGGGTTTTTTTTCCAGCGGCTTATTTTTGCCATCTTTAAATGTTGTGGGGATGCCATGTTTGTTTACGTGTTTATTGAATGGTACAGTTTATCTGACGCGGAATATACAATACAATACACCCCTCTCAGTACGGAGGAGACCTGGGGATAATTATTTGTAAAGTAATGAAACTGAACTCTCCTGTACTCTAATAGTAGGTTACCTTATTCTTAGTGTGATTTAGGTGTAACAGACTGTAAGTACATATACACATGCACATAATACACACATACTCTAATGTGCGTGTGACAAACGATTCGTCATCTCTTTATTTCCACACGATGCTTGGGGTCTGCTCGCAAAATTCGCGGGTAGTTTGTCATACAAGAGTCAGGCGCTCACAGGGTGTTTGTGATGGCGTGTGATGGAGTTTATATACACAGGAGCGTGTAAGACAACATAGGTAATTGAGTTGGCTGGCTCGTGAACAGTGCATGTGTGAGGTAATTGTGTGGGTAAACGGTCTCTCTCTCTCTCTCTCTCTCTCTCTCTCTCTCTCTCTCTCTCTCTCTCTCTCTCCTTCCTTGTGTTTTGACGCACCTCAGACATTATAAACACGAGTGTCCTAGGCACGAATTCACCAAGGTTGGTGTGGGTAAATATTCCTTTTAGATTAAGCTGTAATAATTCACCTAACGTCGGAAAATATAATCAAAATTACACTTGTGGTTCTACTTTAGTTAGCTACATTCAACATGGTCACTTTGCACCAGACAAGATGAAAGAATATTTTGATCAAAAATTTTTACTTAAATTTTATCTCCTGAATACTGTATATCCAGTTAAGGTCGAGTGAAATCTTTACTTTTTTCCTTCGACGTAATTTATGTTTTATATTAAGTCAGTTGGTTACATTGTTACATCTTAAAGTAATGTGAAATATTCATCGTACGAGAGATCCTTTGTGAACCTGAACCCTGGACCGTGATTGTTAAAGATTCGTAGCCTAAATATTTTGATGCCCATTCCACAGCATCTCTCTTGTGAATACGAATGATTTTTAAGAATTTTTCGTGTCGTGTTTTTCTCCTTTGGACGAGAGACTGGACTGGATTACTGCACGGTGGAGTTTTAAGTGCTGTTTCGATGCTATGTTTTAGTGATTGTGTAACCTGAGTGGGGTCACTTGGTGTCTTATTATATCCAGTTAATGAAAAAAATTAATAATTGCTTGTTAATCCACCTTGTGTGTAAACTAGGGGTATGCCATTTTCTTTTTCTTCATTTGAAAATCCAGCGCTAGAGTAAATATTTATAACGCCCTTGACTGCTTCAGTAAACAGAGTTATTTTGATGAACTTGTCATTACTTCTTATATTGTTTTTCTTATATAGAAGCCAGGAGACATTGTTTACTCACCCCTCGACTGTAGATGGTAAACACTGTCTTTCGTTCAGTTCTAGGTGACATTACCCAAGTTAACAATATTGATTTTAAAGACATTTGGTGCTTTTTTACAACTAATGTCATTACAGGTATTATTAGTAGTAGCAGTAGTAATAGTAGTAGTATATGACCTCGGCCTAATTATTTGATGTCGGACAAATTGATAATTGCCTAAAATAAGTTGATTTTAGAATTAACAAACAGTATAGTATTAGTAATGTTAGTTATGTTAATAAAGAAATGTGAGGATTTTGAGTAGGTTTTGTAGGGAGTGTCCTATGGGAGGTAGAAAAAAAAATACACAGTAGGTGACTTTAAGATAGGTTTGAGAAAGTTTGGGGTAACGTCACGGCTTTAATAATAGGGTTTGGCTGTGATTACCAGTCAGTGTCACAGCCTGGCCTTCACCACTCCCTGCCATGATGGTACTGGTATGGTGGTAATGGTTGTGGTGCTGGTGGCTGTGTTTAGTATTGCTGGTATGGTTTAAGGTGACTTTCGTAATGATATTGGTAGTTGTGGTGATGGTAACGTTAGTAGTTATGGTGATATTTTTACCGGATGTTGTGGTTATGTAGGAATGATAGATATGGTGGTGGGTGTTATGATAAATAAACATAGTAGAAACATGTAAGATATTAGTAGATTTAAATGAAAAGGTTGAGGGTGAATTAGACTTTTAATTGGGATGATAATAAATACAACAGTAACATTGTGTGTATTAAATTAGGCTTAGGTTATAATGACAAGTGAATAAGACTTGGCGATCGAGAGTATGATAACAAGCGCATTGATTATTTTGATGGTGTAGATGATGGTGAAGATGATGAAATTTGATGGTAATGTTTGCTATTGATGATGGTGATTAACGGTTGCGTTGGTGAAGGAGGTGATGGTTAGGCAATGGTGCTCAACTGATACGTATTTATAGCGGTGGTGATGGTGTCAGTGGTGATGATTGTAAAGATAGTGGTGGTATTTACACAATGATTAATTTTGGTTGTAATGATGGTGAGAATGATGATGGTAATAATGGTGATGAAGGTAGCGATAGTGGTGATGATTTAGTGTTATTGATGGTGTGTGTGATCAAGATAGAGCGGAAGTGAATGTCATGTTGCCATTGTTTTGTAGTGTTAACAGCGCCGTTGCAAGTGGTGCTGGTTGGTGGTGTTAGAGGTCTCGGTCCTATACAGTATTGGTGGTCTGGGGCGAGGGGGCCTTGGCTGGCGGAGGTGGTAACACTTGATCACGGGCCTTACTCATGATACCAATACGATTTTCTTCTTTCATGTCCAAGGAAGAGGTAATACTGTTTTGAAAAGGAATTTTTTTGGGGGAGGGAGAGGGAATTTTCTCACTTGGAGGAGATGGAGCATTAAATTAGAGGGAAGAAGAGGGATAGTTTGATTGTATCTTTCCCTCTACTTTAAACCCCTCCCTCCCCTCCCTCCTCGTCGTATCTGTGTCAAGAATTGTCTCACTGTTGCCTATTGTCTCCCGCTATTGAAGGCTTCACGCCCAAATAAACTCCCATGACTGATCACTGTCTGCGTAAGATCAGCCCTCACCCGAATCCTATCAAATCCTATCAAACAAAAGAGACGTGTACATATACTATTAAATTTCCCACACTTTTATGCTCAATATTATATCTTCATTGATTTGGTAAATTTAAAATGAACATCTCTTCGGGTAAAATTGGTTGAGAAAAATTGAGAAGGAAATGATGGAAATTGCCGCGTTTTTCTTTAGGTTCGTATCCTGTAGTCGGATGTAAACAGTGGAGCCATTGAGGAGGATCCGGCCCCTCACCAGCCATTATTTACGTCTGATGTCCGGAGATTTTATTTTCTTCATAGTATTGTTTCTCAGGTATTATCCGTGTATAATTATTTAGCAATTTTATTTTCTATTTGTTAATTTATCTGTTATTACCGGCTGCTGTTCTTCTTTTTCTTCTTCTTATTATTCTTATTATTATTATTATTATTATTATGAACATTTACTGGGCCTAACTCTTGACTTACATATATCAACTCAATTCAGGCCAAAATTCGACCTTAAACTCGCTTGCCATGAAATCGACTTTCAACCTGACCAGTAATTAAGCTGAAGTGGATAACTTTGTTTTGACAGGAATAGAACGAGTTTGCGATTTTGTGTGTCTTGTATCGACCGGTGTAAGGTTGGAGGAGGGGGGGGTGAAGAGACGGAGGAGGGACCGTGTAACTGTGTATGATGCTAGTGTGAAAAAGGCCTGGGGTTAAATATTGGGAGGGGAGAAGTAGAGAGCGAAGGATAGGGAGAGGGAGGGGTTGAGACGGGCTTCTCTCTCTCTCTCTCTCTCTCTCTCTCTCTCTCTCTCTAATAAACCACTGTGCATATTCTCTAAGCAGGTGTGCGTGTGTCCCACAAGAGGTCACTGTCACCATTACACAACTCTCGGGGCGGGGTTCACATTACCTACAATTTATACGTACCATTGAAAACTGTTTGTCATCACTTGTTCAACGTATTTGCTTTTCGTTGAATAGATTTTACTGCAAGTTATAACGTCATCATATAACTTGTGAAATATACAACTATCTGAATATATGTTGTAGCTGTTAATAATGATAATGAAACTCAAAATGAAACTGACAATGATAATAATGAAGTAATGCCAAACAGAATCAACTAAAATTATCATATTAGTTAAAAAGTAATAATGCTGACGATGATGATGACGCAGGTATTTCCCTCACACCTACAGTATGAGATAAATTACCTTAAACTGAAGAGAGAATGACATTATTACCTCGCTATAAATAATCAACTGGGCTAATTGGTGGAAACGATTAGAAGCAATTACTCTCAAGTGCTGGGTCAATTAGGTGTAATTATGATTGACTTATTGTGTGGCTGTTGGAAACGTTATTTGTTTTCTTGTTTTCTTTGTTTGTTTTATGTAAATATATATATGAAGTGTTGGGGAAAATATACGTAGTTATGTGGAAATTTCATATTTGAAGTTTGTTGATAATTAGATAAGCTAGAATTATTATTAGCACGATGATAGTGTTAATAATATTTGTTGATATACCTATAATGCTAATATAAAAAACGACAATTATAATAGTAATGATAGAGAGAAATGATAATAAAACAGGGGAATAATAATACGCTAATAATAATAGTAATAATAATAATAACAATAGCAGCAACAATAATATAATAATAGTCTTAGTCAAGTAATAATACCACTAATAAAAAAAAAACATTTAAAAAGAGTTGTGTGACGTCAGCCGAAAACAAGTCAAGAATACCACAGGTTAATGGAGAACCGTTTAAGTAAGTTTTTGTTTCCTAGTGTTATCATGTCTTGTGGTCAGGCTGTCTGTCCTGTGTGGGCTTCCCTCTTGTCTTTCCCAGAGTGGTGTCATAGGGGGTAGGGGTGGTGGGGGTGTGGGGTGTTGACGTGTTCTTGCTTGTGTTGGTGATGGTGGTGATGGTATTGTAGTAGTTAATGTCAGGGATAAGTGGTGATAATGATGATGGTATTAGTGTGGTGATGATAATGAGTAATGTCTTACCTGTAACTTCTGGTGATGGAAGTGGTGGGTGGCATGGTGGGTGGGTGGGTGGGTGGGTGAGGGTTACCAGCAGGATTCACCAGGTAGGGTCATTGAGGCTGAACAAAACAACAGGTTAATTGTATCAGGAGGAGGGATTGGGGGGGGGGGTGGTGAAAGCAATTCTCTTAACTGAACAATATCTGTCTTGAGGGATCTTTTTCAATATTATTATTATTTTTAAGTTGTCTTTTTCAGGTTTGATTTAATTTTGAGTTTTAATGTTTTAATGATTTGGTTTTATTTTTATTTGTATTTTTGTTTTTGGTGTTTTTAAGTGGTTTATTATTATTATTATTATTATTATTATTATTAATATTATTATTATTATTGTTGAAATTGTAATTATTTTTATTACTATTTATGATGTACAGTGATTTCTTTTGATATTTTAAGGAATGGTGTGTGCGTGTATGTGTGTGCGTATGTGTGTGTGTGTGTGTAATCATTTCTCCTCTTCCTTCTGCTATCTACTTTTCCATTCTTCTCTCTTCACTTCTCTACCTCTCCTCTTTCATCCCATTCCTCTCCCCCTCCCCATTTCCTCCCCCCTCTCCAGTAAGGGTCAGAGGTCAAGATCACTTCTCTTGGTATGATTTGTGACCCTCTGTTGACCTCTAGTGTTACATGGTTGTGTATACTTCCGCTATGTGATTTTTCATGATGGTGTTGGCAGTGAGTGGTGGTGTTGGCAGTGGTTAGGGGAGTGTTGGTAATGGTGGTGTTGGCAGTGGTTAGGAGAGTGTTGGCAGTGGTTAGGAGAGTGTTTGCAGTGGTTAGGAGAGTGTTTGCAGTGGTTAGGGGAGTGTTGGCAGTGGTTAGGAGAGTGTTCGCAGTGGTTAGGGGAGTGTTGGTAGTGAGTAGTGGTGTTGGCAGTTGTTAAGAGTGTTGGTAGTGTCTTGGGTAAGAAGCGAGAGAATTACGGTGGGACTTACGAGTAAAAAAAAAATTACAAGAGTCATCGTAACTTTTGATCACTAGATTTGTTTATTTACTTATTTGATCTATTTATATATTGTTTACTTTTAGACATTACAGAGATAAACAACAATAAATCACTTGCTTAATACATATAATTTATAAATAGTCAAGATTAATACTGATTTAAGTTAGTGTCGTCTCCTGTTATTTATTTCTGATCTCGGGAGCTTATCACACCACTCATTTCCTGCATCCTCTAACAGTGATAACTCAGTGTTGTGTACAGGACGTCTGCCGGGGGGAGGGTTACTCAAGGTTAGCTGGGGGCTGAAATGTCATATAGTTGGGGTGAAGGGAGATAAGAGAGGGGAGGGGGAAAGGGAGAAGATAAAGGAGGGGGAGGGGAGGAGAATGGAAGAGAGGAGGAGGAGGAGGAAGAAGCATTGCACCTGTTATGAACCCGTGTTTGAATCAGGTCACGCATGTTGTACCAAAGGTGAAATCTTCGGGATCTCTCTCTCTCTCCTGTAAGAATGAACCTGACTGTGGAAATACCGGAAGTGTAGAGATGTGAGCACACAATTTTAAGTCCCCGTTAACACAATCTATGTATATTTATATATATATTTTTTCCCATGAAAGAACCTTAATAAAAAAAAGAGGTGTTAAAACTTCTTCAATACAAGACATGGAAACATCCGGGAACACTTAGGGGAAAAAGGGTCGAGAAGAGAGGTTATTATTGAGTCAAGAGTATGTGAAGTTAGTGTGTTGTGTCTTGGATCGAAAACAAAAGAAGGGCGACAACTTGACGAGGTGTTTTTTTTTTCGGATCGTAAAAAATAAACAAAAGAAAATAATCAGCTCGGATCGTAAAAAAAAAATACAAAAGAAGAGGTATAAGCGGCTTTATTTTGCCTCGGATCGAAAAACAAAAGAAAGCTAGTCATGATTTATTCACAAGGTGGATTCGGTCGTTCTTGTAAAAAAAAAAAATATATGACAATCCTTCACTAACGATAAACTTTGTGAATGTATGTATACGAAGCCGTGTATATTTGTATCCGTTAACCCCCCCCCCCCTTGTCTGTATACCTAATCTGTTCCAATCTTAATACCATTTTATACACAGATTGAATAACTTCCCCCTAATATCTGGGTCAGTTGGCATAATCTCACGTGATCTTTATAATCCTTGTCCGCTATAAATCCCATAAATCCCTCATAATCGTCGTAATCTTCACTTTATCTATAATTGAAGCTTAGAAGGCATCTCTCCAAGCATGTGGCACTGTGATTGTCGAAGCTGTGTTGTGGCACCTGTCTATAATGGCACTCCTGAGGTATACCATTACGTAGTCTTGTTTGTTCAGTGTTATGTTATAGAGGCCTTGTTTCCAGCACTTGTTATTGTTGAGTTGTTGTTAATATATTGTATACATGTGTCATTAAAATATTTTGGTCTTGGTATTATTGTTCGGTTACTATATATATCAATGCTTTTTCAATCCACCAATTTGCGTAAGTATACACAGATTTGCGTTAAATATGCACAGATTTGCATATTTGTACACAGATTTACATGAGTTTACACAGATTTGCATAAGTATACACGACTTTGAACAAGTTTCTTACATAATCTGGGTTCAGTAGTCGTAATCTGTCTACTGGTAATAATCTCCCATAAGCTAATAAATCGCCTTAATCTATCGCTATCACCTCGGGACCCGTGTTATCTGTACCTGACCTTTAGGTACAGGTTAATGGCGATTAAAATGGTCGTTCGTTAATGTCCTGTGTCGTGGAGATTAGCAAGTTTGATATTCGGTAAATCGTTAATTAAAATCTGCTACTGGTAATCGAAGGGTGATTTAAAGGCCTAAGAGGGTTGTGTTATCGCTACGGAGTTATTCTATTCGTTGTGTCACTCGTTGTTAGGGGTAGTTAGTGGTGGCGTAACTAGTTAATTGGGCCGTTATCTATTATGGTTCAGATGAATGGTTATGTCACTTGTTGTTGTTGTTGGGAGGCAGTTGGTTGTGGTCGTTGTTTAATGATGTAACAAGCTAATTGGTCTGTTCATAGTGGATTGGCCACTTGTCTGTCTTCCTTCCTCCCTTATTTCTATCCACCCCGTTCCTCGTAACCTTTCCTTTTCCATCTCTCTCTCTCTCTCTCTCTCCCATGCTCCTTCACCCACCTGACCCCTTTACCGACCTAACCCCCATCACCCTCCTTCACCCATTAGCCCCCATCACCCATCCTTCACCTACCTAACCCTCCTTACCCATCCTTCACCCACCTGACTCCCATCACCCACCTCACCTCATCACCTCTCCTTCACCCATCTAACCCTCACACCTACCTTCGCCTGCCAGGTAACGATCCTGGTTGTGGAACTTGTCATTAACCTTCCCTGCATCATGATTGGCCGAATCTTGATGACCCCCCAACAGGTGATTAGACCATCAGTAAAAGCGGGAACAGGGAGTTATTACAGCACTAATAATGAGAGGTGATTGTGGTTTGTTTTGTCCATTATTTAAATCACAGAACTACAGGGTACATTAGTCTTATCAGATAGGTCCATTATGGGTAACTTGTTTTTATTCACCTGGAGATTAACCTTCCCAGCTTAATTTACCTTCACATTAAATACCGTAAAGCTAACCTAACCTAACATAGCCTAACCTAACCTAACCAAACCTAACATAGCATAACCTAACCTAACCTAACCAAACCTACCATAGCATAACCTAACCTAACCAAACCTAACATAGCATAACCTAACCTAACCAAACCTAACATAGCATAACCTAACCTAACCAAACCAAACCTAACATAGCATAACCTAACCTAACCCAACCCCGGTAGTGTTAAGGCATTTAATTATCTGGTGAAATAAGGTGGTGGGGGGTAATCCTCAGATGATCCATTTATTAAAAGGAAACTAATATCGAAAAAAAGTATGAACGAATAATTTAGAGAATTTATACGATTAAAGTGAATGAAACAATGACATAAATATATATAGAAGAATATAATAGGGAGTTAAAAAAGAGAATAGTGATGTATTTACAGTTTATTCGGTGAAAGTAAAGGGAAATTGATATGAAGTAATATAAAATAGACAACACTGTATATTTTAATATTTAATGCAGCCGAGTTGAAAATATATATATATGAATTAATGTTTCAGATCAAGGACTGTGGGTGTGATAGTTTAATATTTCATTCAATAAAGAAAAACAAATTATAAACAAAACTATCAAGAAAACGAGAGAGAGAGAGAGAGAGAGAGAGAGAGAGAGAGAGAGAGAGAGAGAGAGAGAGAGTTGTCCCCGGTCTCCCATAGCCTAAAGCGTGTCACTCTGCCAATCTACGCTTCAACAACAACTAAAGTCTTTATGAATTAAGTACATTAACACACTACTCTGCAACGAAATACATAAATAAAGACGTGACCGACTGTAGTTGTTGGTGGAGAAATGCCTACCCTACGTGCCCTCTGGTTATAATGTAAATATAATCTAGTTTTTCCCTGGGCAGTTATCAGAAGCAAGTTGTAAACAAGATTTCCTTTTGTTTATCTCTTGTTTTGTTTGTTAGTTGTTTGTTTCTAGTTTTTGTTTTGTTTATTTGTTTGTAGAGTTGTTTGTATCCTGTATTATTATTATTATACCTGCCTGTTGAAGAGTTACTACTACTGCTACTACTACTACTACTACAACTATTACTAAAAGTTTTGTTATTTGTAGTAGCAATGATAACAGTAGAAGTAGTTTTATTATTATTATCATCATCATCATCATCATCATCATCATCATCATCATCATCATCATCATCAACTCACTTTTTAAATACATTGGTAACTTATAATAAATCATCACTAACAATTGTTTTTTCTTTGTGGGTGTGTGATGGGGAACTTCCCAAAACATCATTGGCTAAGTACACTAATCTTTTATTCTTTTATGTTACCAAGTTAAAGGCATTGCAAAAACCACCTTATTTATTATATTTTGATTTTATTCCGTACACTTGTGTGACCTTTTTGAGATTGTTCCGTTTTATTTATCTATTTATTTATTTACATTTAGGTTTATTCAGTAGTGTTTATTAGTTAATTTTTTGGCTACGTTTAGTCTTGACTTCAACCTTGTCTGTTCTGAATGACGGATGTCGTTGTTGGGAGGGACTCTCTCTCTCTCTCTCTCTCGCTCTCTCTCGCTACCGTGTCTGTATATGTAGATAAGTTTCAAACACGTTAATTCCCTTGTTTGATAATTCACTTTGATGGGATGTGTCCAGATCGTTTGGCCGGGTATTTAAGGTACTGGGGGCTGGCGGCGGGGGAGGGGTTTAGTACAGTACTTTGAGCCGTGTGTCCCCCAACCTAACCTAACCTAACCTCGCTTAAGTAATCAGAACATAAGGAGTATCACAGTCACGCAGGGGGCTCTAACACGACCTGTTTCTAGTGGTCGTGTTGTTCACTAAGCGATCTTTTTAAATGCATTATTCAAACAGTTCTTTCTCCTTTGCGTGTTTTAGTGTGTGTGTGTGTGTGTGCGCGCGCGCGCGCGCTTGTTCGTGTACTTGTTACTGTGTGTGGGTGAGTGTTTGTTTTAATTTATATTTATGTGTTTGTTACTGTGTATTATTTTCTTCTTGACAATATCAGAGCCTCACCTAGCCACAGTGTGTGTTGGTAAGTGGAGCGAGGAGTCAAGTTTAATTTTTCCTTCACTTCACAACAGTTTTTCCCGTAACAAGAGCAGCTCAGTATCTTTTAATATTTGTTGATGTCTATTATATTTGCTACTCTACAATACGCGCTTAAAAGACCTTAGATATTGAAGCTCATTAATACATTATAACCAATACATATTTTATCTTTTATTTAATTAAAGTCAGGCGATTTTATTAAGCGCAGATACGCCTCTACCCACAGTACCCAGTTGTTGACGCGGAGTGAAGCAATCTGGTCCGCTGTTCTTGATAGTGAAGGAGACTTGTTTTTGTCTTTTGATGTACAGTAAAGGGAAAACAAATGTTAGGCTAATATATTAAAATTATCATACACTAGTTAGGAAAAGTATGCTAGTATATATTTGGAGAATGTGATGGCTATTTTGTATTTATGTAGACAATTTTATTAAAGAAAACTCCCAGAGGATAAATATTATGTAGTATATAAAAGAATGTTGAATTTATTATTATTATTATTATTATTATTATTATTATTATTGCGGTTATTATTGTTTCCCTATATAAACAAACTAGTGCTGTCCCATTTAATAAGCAAAATAGATGAACATTTCATTAACCAATCACAGAAGAGTTTAATATCAGAATAAACCAATGAACGACTTTTCCACGATATCGATTCCAAATTTTCCGCAGAAGCAATATCAAATCATTATGCAAATTAAGTTTATAAATATAACCAAATGATATTTAATGTATTTAAAAATAATTTGTTAATCACTTAATAGTTTATTTTCGTAGACATACCGACCGACCTTTTCAACGTTCTAAATATTCCCCAAAAGGATATCAACCCATTATGCAAATTAACTAATCGATAATTATGACTTGGACTATGTTGCAATGTAGATGATGAAGATTCAGCGGAGCTTGACTCTTAATAAGGCTTAATGATTGTAAAATTTAACTCTATATGACAGGAGAAATCTTAATACGGTTTTTCTATTGGATACTTTACTAGGTTAGCATCCATTTGTCCCGGGTTCGGATTTCTATTGAGCGGGTCGTATGAGTGGTTGCTACCCCATGTGAGATGGTGATAGTGTTTTAACAATATACCAACTGGCTCGAATTAATTATCTAACTGAATCATATATATCCTGGCAGGTAGAGATATAGGCCTATCCTTGTACGACCTGTCTGTCTGTGTGTAATAATAATAATAACAATGCAACTACTACTATTACTACTTATAATAATAATCATAGTAATACCAATAATAATAATAATAATAATAATAATAATAATAATAATAATAATAATAATAATACCAGTAATAGTAATAATAATTCAAGAGTTTCATCCATGTACGGTACAGCCTTCCTATTACAGCACTCCACCTGCATCTCGCCAGCACAAACACTCTATAGATACAACACGCATCACATAACTGCTTCTCAAATAAAACTTGCTCTACCAGTTCCCGGATTCGTACGGTTGACCTCACACCAACGCTGGCGGTGACCCTTGACCTTTAGAGAGGTAATTTAGTCTTCATGTTAGTGGCCGTCTTGTGTGTGTGATGTTCACCGTGGATGAAAGTAATTATAGTGATGATATTTAACCTGGCATAACAACAACGTGACTAATAATATTGTGAAGAATAATAATTGTAATGATAATAGATATAATAGTAATAACAACAATAAGACGACGAAAAATAATAATAGTAAGAATAAATATTAATAATTACAACAACGACAGCAATAATAATAATACAATAAAATACAACAATTATAGTACATATATACGATACCGCTAAATATCTGCCTCGTACCCCCTGACACGGGCTGGCGACCTGGAAACACATACTACCCAGAGATCAGATTCAAGCTGTCTGGTGTCTTCTCTCTAACACACTTAACTAGTCTATGTATGATTTTGTATCTTAATGAGTTAGTTATTTAAATATATGTTGTGTTTCTATACGCGTGAAGGTAAAAATAAATTGAATCTTGGGATGGTAAATTAGTGTAAAGTTTTTGCTTGATTATACTGTAGTCGCAATGTATCTTAAGCGGTAGAGGGATACAGGGTTATATAACTAGTTTCTATTTACGAGTTATTTGTTTATATCTTATTTATTTGTTTGTTGGTTTGTTTTGTGTAGTATTATTATTTTTACATTAAGTGGGGTGAGTTGTGCTAGGGTAAGAATATTATGAAGGTATATGGTTCACGGCAGGTGTTAAGAAGGACGCACACACACACACACACACACACACACTTGTTTTCTTCTTGACTGCGAATCTGAATGTATGTATGTATGTATGTATGTATGTATGTATGTATGTATGTATGTATGTTTTGGGCGAAGGTGAAGTAGAATCGCCCACCCGTCACCTCACCAGCCACACAAGAGTATATTGAAGTTATTAATAGTAGAGATGCCGGGCGTGTTATTATCGCATGTATTAATTCTTCTTTTGATTACTAATTTTCTTCTTGTTTTTGTCACCAGTCAGTTTAGGTTTTAAGTTACCATTCGTATTAGTTGCCAGTTAGTTATAAAGTCGTGTTAGTCACCAACCATTTTTCAAGTTATTTAGTTATTTTAGGCTCTAGTGAGTCATTAGTCCTATTAATTTAGTCATATTAGTCACCAGTCTTATTCACTATTTTAGTCACCAGTCAGATATTAATTACGGGTTATATGAATCCCTCACCAGTTACATTAGCCATTTTAGTCACCAGTCAGCTAGGATCGTGGTGGCGGATCTCTAGACGAAAGAAAAACCCACTTGGCAACGGTGTTTTTACCTCCCGTGACGTCACAGTGCCGCTTGACACCTATCTCTGCCAAGGCTGTCGGCATCGAATCCTTGAGAGAGAGAGTCGAGGGTTTAACTGTGTTGTCTGTCCCATCGGGCCTTGAAGATACCGGTATGCATCTGTCGGGCCTTGATGGATTTTCGTCTGTCGGGCTTCGAGGATATGTGTCTGTCGGGATGTTTTGGGAATTGAGTTTGGATGTTTTTTTTTTTTCGTATTTTTTCTCCTTATCCTCTTCATTTCCTCCCCTCACTTCTTCACTCCTCCTCCCTCACCCCTCACTCCTTCTCCCTCACCTCCTCCCTCACCCCACACCCCTCAATCCTCCCTCACCCCCTCTCCCTCCTCCCTCACCTCCCCCCCCACCCCACACCCCCTCACCCTCACCCCCCACCCCCCACACCCCTCCCTCACCCCCCACACCCTCACCCCACACCCCTCACCCTCCCTCCCTCACCCCACACCCCTCAACCTCCGTCACCCCCCACCCCTCCCTCACCCCACACCCCCCCACCCCCACACCCCTCTCTACATAATCACAGGAAATTTAGGTCAGTGTGGTAAGAGACCCCCTTCATTAGTACTGTGTAATATATGGGCCAATTAGGTGGTGTACTCTCCTCCCCATGGCGCTACTACCATTACCATAGACACTTGTTACCATTAGTCACATACTCCTGTTATTACCATTACCATAGACACTTGTTACCATTACCATAGTCACATACTCCTGTTATTACCATTACCATAGACACTTGTTACCATTACCATAGTCACATACTCCTGTTATTACCATTACCATAGACACTTGTTACCATTACCATAGTCACATACTCCTGTTATTACCATTACCATAGATACTCCTGCTACCATGACGATAAACATCACTGCTAGTATTCCCACCAAGGCCACCATTACAACAACCATGGTACCATTCTCCTATTACCATAGACACTGTTGTCACTTGTGGGTAGTTAAGTGACCTCCTGACCCCACGTTAGTCACTGTTGGGTGATGACCTCAGGTGGGTGCCGCAGGAAGTGGCTCACACGTCACAGTACCTCGTTGCTGGAGTGGCCTTCTGGGAAGTGAATAATTACTCTGGGAAATTTTTTTGTTTTTTCTGTTTTAGTTTATTATTATCCTTCATGTATTTATTTATTTATTTGTTTATTTATTTATGTATATTCTCAGGTTTTTTACTTAAAACAATTTCCTGGGGGTAAAAACACATGTATTAGCCCAAAAATATATCCAATGGTCTTTAATAATATACAGTGTAATAATAATAATAACAACTACACTGGGCCAAAACAGGTGTCCCATACATAGTGGTGAGTGAGGTGGGTTGGTCTCTACGGGAGGTGGAGAACAGTGTATCCCTTCATTAACACACTTTACCACACACTTTACCACACACTTTACCACACACTTTACCACACACTTTAGTCACGGGAACGCTACCTCAGGCCACAAGAGAACACTTTTGTTGGCTATGGTTCGCTTGGCATAGTTGCAGCGTGATTGGGGAACACCAGGCGCTGTTGATTGCCCGTGCAGGAATTGTTGTTGTGCTGGTGCTGGTTTTAGTGTCCGCTCAGGTATTTGGTACAACGAGGTGTGGCCGTCTTAGAGCAGGTGACCGGTGAAGTGTTTCTTATAGAGCAACTTATCCTTATGTGGAGGTGAACTTTATAATATAGATGGTTATTATCTGGAAGTGGTCGCTATATAAAGATGATTCCTATATGGAGGTGGTCGTTACATGGAGCCCGAGACGATTTATATCAGTATATTATTAAAGACATTGAAACACTTTTAAGTAGATTTCACACTTGACAATAACTCCTTGGGAAGCCTCGGTACCTGATTGGTAGAGACAAGAGTGGAAACCTCCCAAATATCTCAGTTATTCCATTGTTTCGAACCCTTGTTTCAAACCTTGGATACGGGTTCATTGTTCCTCGGCCTCGCCCTTCGCCATGATGGGAGTAAAGTGCCCAGATGTTCACCACTGACATTATTTAAAACCTGTTGTATGGTGGTGGTGTGGTGTGGTGTTGATGTGAGTGTGGTGACGGTGTTGGCGTAGTGGTGGTGGTGATGGCGGCGATGGTGTGAGTGTGATGATGGTGGTGATGGTGAATTGTTGACGCTGTAGTTGGTCACGATGTTAGTTATAAATGTTGAGATAAAAGCTTAGTATATGAATTGTAACGCCACCATATATTATATACTCTCTCGCTTATAAAGACACAGGGAGTATACAATTAATAGACTCGCATGGCTTTCAGTGGGATGTTGTGGCCTTAAAAAAAACGAAAACAAAAATATTAGAACAAAAAAACAAAGAAAAGAAAGATAGATAGATAGATACTGTAGAATAGATAGATAGATAGATATATACTGTAGAATAGATAGAAAAAAACAATCAATAAACACACACAAACACACTGTAAATATTCGACATCTTATCACTCATAGTTCATGGAAATTTCCCACACCCAGTTGAGTCGAGTTTTCCGTCAGGTCAGGTGAACAGGACGTGCTTTGTGGCTGGCTGGGTCCTCTTGGCTGTACAGAACGTAATAGGGCTGAACAGTCGACGTCATCTATGTAGCAAGTTTCCAGAGAGATTCAGAGAAGCAGTTTGAGGGGTCATCTGATTAATGGGATCGTTCGTGGTGTTGTTAATGGGATCGTCGTGTTAATAGGATCGTTCGTGGTGTTGTTAATGGGATGGTTCGTGTTAATGGGATCGTTCGTGTTAATGGGATCGTTCGTGGTGTTAATGGGATCGTCGTGTTAATAGGATCGTTCGTGGTGTTGTTAATGGGATCGTTCGTGGTGTTGTTAATGGGATCGTTCGTGGTGTTAATGGGATCGTTCGTGGTGTTAATGGGATCGTTCGTGGTGTTGTTAATGGGATCGTTCGTGGTGTTGTTAATGGGATCGTTCGTGGTGGTGTTAATGGGGTCGTTCGTGGTGTTGTTAATGGGATCGTTCGTGGTGTTGTTAATGGGATCGTTCGTGGTGTTGTTAATGGGATCGTTCGTGTTGTTGTTAATGGGATCGTTCGTGGTGTTGTTAATGGGATCGTTCGTGGTGGTGTTAATGGGATCGTTCGTGGTGGTGTTAATGGGGTCGTTCGTGGTGTTGTTTTATTCTGTATTATCAAGATATTTGATTGATTATTGAAGCCTTGGAGGATGTATTAGTTGAGGACTAATGTTTGGGTATATTCTTGTGGGTTTAAACTATACAGGAACAAATCTCTGAACTGTTTGAGTCGATGTATCATAAGTAAATTCGATACAGTGTCGAACAGAAGCATCCGATGAACTTTTATTGAGCCTAATGGAGAAAACACCACACATTCTCCCACTGTAATGACCATGCTGACTATCAAGGTGTGTGTGCGTGTGCGTGTGTGTGTGTGTGCGTGTGCGTGTGTGTGTGCGTGTTTAGATCTTGACACACCTCCTGTTAATGGCTGACGTTTCTGAATCTTTGGTTAGATAAGTTCACAATTACCTGATTTTATATTTGGAGGTTAATCGGAAAGCTTCACCTGTCTGTCTGGTCTGTACAAGGAGGCAGAGTAATAATTATAAACTTGAAAATATATCCTGGGTAAGAATTTTGTGTAACCTTTTGGGTTTGTGTGAAGGAGTTTTAGGTGTTATTTTTAGTGTATTTGGAAGTTATTTTATTTATTTTATTTATTTATTTTTTATTTATTTATTTATTAGGATTTTTTTTAGAGTAAGGGTCATAGTTACTGTTAGAACTCTAGGAATAGTTTAGTTAACCCTCAGTATTTTAGGTGTTGTATCGTTTTCTATTTGGTTTAAGGTAGTTTAGGTATTTAAAGAGAGATTTGAGGTATTTTAAGAAGTATTGCATAGTCTTTTGGAAGTATTTAATGAACCATGAAGGTCTTGTTGTCGTGTCTCTAATGAATCACCGTAAGAGGAGGCGTTGAACTTTCCTGAACCTGTTTGGATTGTAAGCTGGTAACTCATGGCTCCATGTAATTCAAAATAGCTTATAAATAATTAAGTCTCTGACATTGTTGAGTTCAAAATAGCGGGCAAGAAAGTAAAGTCTCTGATCATGTTGAGTTCAAATTAGCAGATAAGAAATTCAAGTCTGGTATTGTTGAATTCAAAGTAGTCACCAATTCGCAAAGGCTTTAACTGGCTCTTTTTGGGGTAATTGACACTATTTCCCTTCCTGGAATTCAAAATAACCGGCAGTAATCTAACTGTGAAATGACAATCTAAGCCATGTCATCTCTCTCTCTCTCTCTCTCTCTCTCTCTCTCGTCTTGCACCAGAGTGAAAGTTGAGTAACATGCTGTAATATTTTTGTATCCTGCTTGCTGACGTTAGTTGAATTCCCTGAAACCAAAAAAAAATGAAAATAAAGGAAAGATTTTTGAAGTAATCCAGAGAGAGAAAGAGAGAATATTTACCTCTGTACATTTCTATTTGTAGTCTCTCTCTCTCTCTCTCTCTCTCTCTCTCTCCGACAATAGATAGATGTTGCTTTTGACAATAGTTTAAAGAATTTTGCCTCGAATATAGATGGAGCAAATTTTAGCTTCTGACGAGGAGTAAGAAATTTATTTTGCTGATGGATTTTTATTATTATTATTATTATTATTATTTACATTCGACGATAACTAGGAGAGAGTGCTTCTGAAGGTGAATAGTTATTGCTTGTTGATAACCCCGTCTGATTGCTTGTAATAATAGGTTCATAAAGGCAAGAAGACCATACACAATTGGAAGTATCCTGCGGCTCGTTAAATCCGTGTTGCTTTATCAATTTAGTATAAGATTACTGTTCGGTGGTGTTGGTGTTTTGTTTTCTAATCTTTTCTTGGTATCAGGGTAGAAGTAAGGAGGGAAAATAGTCAGGCTTATTCTTTTCTCTTCTCTTCTCTTCTCTTCTCTTTCTCTTCTTCTCTTTCTTCTTCTTCTTCTCTTCTCTTCTCTTTCTTTCTTCTTCTTCTCTTCTCTTCTCTTCTCTTCTCTTCTCATGCATACACACACAACACAAACACACACTCCCTTAATTGCTGTAACATGTGTAATGTGATGTTCCCCTTCCACAACACACACACACACACACACACACACACTACTACTACTGTAACACGTGTTCTACTATCGTGTCCCCTTCCACAACAACACCACCTCGAAATATCCATCTTATTTTATCCTTATCTATTTGGAGTACCTTCTTAATTTAGGATAATAACAGGTTTTAAATCCCAATGTAAGGTGAAAAAAAAGGAAAGCTAGAGTTACCCTGACGTTCAAGAAGGCTTTATTTTTTTCGGTGTCATTAATTTTCTGTCATGCATGAACGCTCACGTCTCCCTGCCCTGAGTGCTGAGGGAGAGGTAGTAAGACTTTAGCTGTTGTTTATTTTATTATATTTAACCTTTTGAGACAGATGATTTAACCTCTTGAGAACGGTGATTTAACCTCTTGAGAACGGTGATTTAACCTCTTGAGACCGATGATTTAACCTCTTGAGACCGATGATTTAACCTCTTGAGAACGGTGATTTAACTTCTCGAGAACGGTGATTTAACCTCTTGAGTCCAGGATCATCGTACTCGAAGGAATAGGTCATCATATCCAACAGGTGAAGATAACGTACTCAAGGGGTTTAGCAGTGTACATAAGGGGTTTGACACCGTACTCAAGGGGTTTAGCAGTGTACTCAAGGGGTTTGACACCGTACTCAAGGAGTTTAGCAGTGTACTCCAGGGGTTTGACAGCCACCAGAGCACTGTCCTGGGCCGGGATAGCAACAGCCTGACCCTCGTAGAAGCTGAATCAGGACACGGTCTAAATATATCCACAGTTTTTGTAGACACCAGCCCACGCCCTTCTCAGCCTGTCCTTGTGGCTGCTTGTGGGAGTGGGCAGTGTGGGTAGGGGGTAGTGTGGTACGGGAGGGTTAAGGTAGTGTGGATAGGGAGGATGTGGGCGAGGGTAATGTGGATGAGTGGTATTGTGGTATGGGAGGTGTGGGTTTGGGGTAATGGATAGGCATGGCTGATGAGGAAGCATGGTTGGTAGGTGTGTGGATGAGTTGGTTTGGAGTGTGCGGATGGCCATTGGGGGTGTATTAGCGTGTGTGGATGGAAGTGTTATGTGGGTATACACTAGTGCTTGGTGTCTTGCGGTGTGGGTGTGGGTGTGGGGGGTGCGTGGGGGTGTGTGTGTGTGTGTGTGTGTGTGTGTGTGTGTGTGTGTGTGTGTGTGTGATGAGGTGTTGTGATTGGATTAAATGTTGTAGGAGGGAAGAAAGTGGAGGCAGAGATGGGGGAAGGGCAGGAGAGAGAGAGAGAGAGAGGTAGAAGGAGGCAAGGAGAAAGGGGTAGAAGGAAGGGAGAAAAGAGAGGGGTGAGAGAGAGGGGTGAGAGAGAGAGGAGGAGGAGAGAGGCAGGAGAGAGAGATAGAGGGAAGGGAGGACAGAAGGAAGACAGAAAGAAGAGAGTTGAGGAAAGGAGGAGCTAAGACGTAGAGAGAGAGAGAGAGAGAGAGAGAGAGAGAGAGAGAGAGAGAGAGAGAGAGAGACCATTGGCTCACTACTTACACAGTCACCCAACTCACTCACACAGGCGAAGAGAGGGAGTCGACCCCTAACCACCACCACCACCCCAGCTCGACCTTGCGACTAAGAGAGAAAACGTATTATTCTTTCCTAATTTTCCTTATGTCTTGTTACGTCATGGGCAGAAATGACTCGATTATCTCCTGATGTTACAAAATTGCTTAGTGGTATTTACAGTATATCCAGGAGTTATATTTTCCCTGATTATTTATAGAATTACCTATTACAGTATACTCTTGCGCGGATTATTACCTTGGCTATATTACAACATATCGAGTACTTACGTTTTTCTGTTAAATGTTTTCTCAGATTATTTTATTTACTTATATAATTTGTAGTGTTGTGTGATGGTGTAAGATTGTAAATAGAGAAATACATTAAAAATAGACATAGATAAGACGTGATAAAGCAGAGAGGAGAGACAAAGAATGTAGGAATTTGATTGATGATGATGAAGAAAGGAGGAGAAATGGAATGTGTAGATAAAATGAAAGGAAAAACTAGACATGAAGAATTGGTGATAAAGATGGAAGAACAAAGAGAATAGTGAAGATGTGGTTAACGCCAAGAAAATGGATCTAGAGAAAATATTTATAAAGATAGGAATAGCAAAGAATTTATTGAAGGTTTAAAGAATGAGGAAATTACAAAAAGTGATGATTGTAATATAAAAACAAATAATGTGGTAAAGATGTGAATACCAAAAAAATAGACGAATATTAATAAAGAAGGGGATGGAGAGACAATCGGAGAGATATAACAGAGACAGTAATAAAAGGTGATAATTAAGACAAGGAAGAAGGAGAGTGGGAGTAAAAGAGATGGAGGAGGAGATAATTATGAGGAATAGAAGAAATTACCGATAAGACGTGATAGAATAATTAGATAATAAGTAGATAATAATTAGATAATAATGAAGGGTAATAAATTTGTAATATACGCATACATTATGATAAAGGTACGAATTAAAGATTGCGAGAGAGAGAGAGAGAGAGAGAGAGTGAGTGAGTGAGTGAGAGAGAGTGAGTGAGAGTGAGTGATCAGTAATTTTAAATGTCTGTCTTGTGTATATTTTTAACATGGTTGTGTGTATAGACAATGTATTTTGTTAGTTTTTGTATTTATGAGTATATTCATGTTAGTGTGTATGCAGTAATGTATTCTTATAATATAACATCAATATTCTAAAGTCTAATTTGTATATACATTTGCCTTATCAATTTATATATACATTTGCCTTATCAATTTATATACACAATAATATGTCCTCGTAATAATTAATTTATATAATCTTCAGTGCATCAAAATACGGATATATTCGTATGATTAAAATGATACGAAATTACTCCTGTATGCATAGTTGTATACGTATTTCATAACATTATATCCAGAGACAAAACTTAAAGACACCGAACGAATTGAAATGAAAAGTGAGCATTGGCAGTATATTCATCGCTCTGGCATTTATTATTATTATTATTATTATTTTTTTTTTTTTACACCGTGTCCAGTAACAATGTAGTTTGTCTTGGGGATAAATGATTGTGTTAAAGAGAGAGAGAGAGAGAGAGAGAGAGAGAGAGAGAGAGAGAGAGAGAGAGAGAGTTTGTGTTTTAAGTGCGCACGATAGTACAGACCACAGTGAAGAGATGGAGTTAAGAGGGAAGTAATGATGGTGATAGTAATGGTGTTGGTGGTGTTAATGATGGTGTGGAGGATGGTGGTGATAATGGAAGTGTTAGGGATGACGGTAGTGGTGTGGCGGCTAGTGAGGCTATTAGTAGTGGTGGTGGAAGTAGTGGCCTGGAGACTAGTGGTGGTGATGTGTGGCAGGCTGCCAGGGTAGGTCACAACAGGTAGGCTTGGGCAGGTTATCTTCCCCAGTCAACACACTTACTATCAAGCAGAATGAGTCAGTTTAGGCAACGGCTGGTAGACCAAAGGCAGGTAAGGACAAGACCAGACAGGATAAGGGTAGGGCAATAATAGGCAAAACAAAGGGCAAGAGTAGTTAGAATAAGGGTAAAGCAATAGACAAGACGAGGGTAGGGCAATATTAGACAGAATAATAGTAGGGCAATAGACAACGATAAGGGAATGGCAATAATAGGTATAACAAAGGGCAATAATAGACAGGATAAGTGAAGGGCAAGATTAGGTAGGATAAGGGCAATAATAATCAACACTTGGGCAGGAGGAACTAGACCAGGTAGCACCGGGGCATGTCCTCACCTGTGGGGAGCGAGTGGTTAGTCACTTCTAGGAATGATTCACCTGAGGCCCAGAATTTTAGTGGGTGCAGGTGGTGATGATATTGGGGTGAGAGGAGGAGGAGGGAGGAGAGGTGCTAGGGAAGAATTGAGAAGAGGAAGAGGAGAGGTGCGTGGGAAGTAGGTGGAAAGGGTAAAGATGGAGGAGGAGAGGAACAAGAGAAGAAGGGGGAAGAGGAGGAGAGGCGCTAGGGGAAGAGGTAGGGAGTGTCCATGTGGAAGTACTGATGTCCTCTTGTTTGTTTACGTACATCAGCTGATACGCTTGGTTGTGCCCCCCCCAACCTCTCTCTCACACACACACACACCATGTTCGCAACCCGGAAATAGGACCAAATCAAACCCCTCTCACCTTAAAAACAAAACACACACACACACACACACACACACACACTCCCTCTTGCCAAACTTTTTGAAAATTCCGACTTTTTGTTAACCTCACCCACTCTCCCTCTCCCAAGCCCTCTCCCACACCCTTTCCTGTGTCCTTGTATGTGGTAGAGCGCTATTTAAGTGGACGGTACACCTATGCAGAAACAGACACACCCACTACACGAGCGGGAAATATAGAGAAAATGTTGCAGTCTTCGTTTTCTGTGGCGGGTCATTATTATTATTATTATTATTATTATTATTATTATTATTATTATTATTGTTATTGTTATTGTTATTGTTATTATTGTTATGTATTATTATTGTTGTTATTATTATTTATTATTATTATTATTATTATTATTATTATTATTATTATTATTATTATTATTATTATTTATGGCGGGATCACTAGTCATCTTTTTTTTGGTGTTGTTTAAAGTCATGATCCATTAGACTGTTATGTTATTACTGGACTGTTTTATGGTCGCTTGGACTTAGTTGTGGCGCGGTGGTAGGAGACTTGACCGCTATTATTGACTTAAGTTATGTCGTTATTATGGCTCTGTGTTCGTGTCTGCTCCATTATAGACTATTTCAGGGTGGTGTGGTGTGTGGGTGGAAGGAGCAGGGAGTGTGTGTGTGTGGGGGGCCTACGTGCGTGGAGATGTGAGTATGTGGGCGGGCTAGAGGTGTGTGTTTGGGTGGGTGGGTGGGTGTGTGGGTGGTGGTGGTGGGTGTGGTCTTGCCCAAGGCCTTCTTTACACCTTGATCCTGCCTGCGGTTGTCGAATGTGTTGCAGGTAAAGTGTGTGCGTGGGTGTGTGTGTGTTGTGTGCTTGCGTAAGTTTGAGCTACCGTGATGGGCGTGAGATGTGGGCGTGTCCTGCAAGTCACCGCCAGGCTGTATTAAAGACACAGTAATTGTCAGTAGCGTCGGGAATAGCTTTTATGGGTTTGTGGTTGACCATAGTGTGGATGCTCAGGTGGTGGTGTGGAGAGGTAGTGATGATGGTGAAGTGTGGAGAGGTAGTGATGGTGAGGGTTGTGATGATGGTGAAGTGTGGAGAGGTAGTGATGGTGAGGGTAGTCATGATGGTGAGTTGTGGAGAGGTAGTGATGGTGAGGGTAGTGATGATGGTGAGTTGTGGAGAGGTAGTGATGGTGAGGGTAGTCATGATGGTGAGTGTGTTGATGGTGGGTGGGTGATGGGGTGTGATGGTGGTGGTGGGTGTGGTCTTGCCCAAGGCCTTCTTTACACCTTGATCCTGCCTGCGGTTGTCGAATGTGTTGCAGGTAAAGTGTGTGCGTGGGTGTGTGTGTGTTGTGTGCTTGCGTAAGTTTGAGCTACCGTGATGGGCGTGAGATGTGGGCGTGTCCTGCAAGTCACCGCCAGGCTGTATTAAAGACACAGTAATTGTCAGTAGCGTCGGGAATAGCTTTTATGGGTTTGTGGTTGACCATAGTGTGGATGAGGTGGTGGTGTGGAGAGGTAGTGATGATGTTGTGGAGAGGTGTGATGGAGAGGGTTGTGATGATGGTGAAGTGTGGAGAGGTAGTGATGGTGAGGGTAGTCATGATGGTGAGTGTGTGTGAGAGGTAGTGATGGTGGTGGAGTGGTGAGTGATGATGGTGAGTTGTGGAGAGGTAGTGATGGTGTAGGGTTTCATGATGGTGAGTTGTGAGAATGAAGTTGTATGTGTGGGGTGAACAGACAACAACATGCCATAAGTGTGAGTATTGGTTTGTTTTGGTTTGTCCCACTCTTTCTATCCTCCTCCTTCTCCTTCCCCACCCCTTCTTTTCCATCCTCCTCCTCCTCCTCCTCTCCTGCCCTTCCCTGCCTCTCCTCCTCACCTCCTCACTCTCTCACCTCACTCACCTCCTCCCCCCTCACTCACCTCACTCTCACCTCACTCCCCTCCCTCACCTCCCTCACCTCCTCTCCACCTCCCTCTCACCTCACCCTCCCCACCTCTCGTGTCCCTCACACAGATCAACACTACTACCTGCTGAGCCCACCCTGCCCACCCTCATCCAATTATAACTTTTTTCACCCATATCCTCCACCCCCCCATCTACACCTATCCTCCCACCCACTCGCTCCTTCAACCCACCCCTCCCCGCCCATTGCCTACCTCCGCCTATCCCATACACACACACACACACACACACCTCTCTACCTCTGAGCGCGTTCATGTGTGTGTGTGTGTAGGTAACCTTAGTCTGAATAAATGACGGATATAAAGAAATCGACGATAACATAATAAAATACAAGCTAACAGACGAGGATTATCATGTTCTTTCCTTCAGTCAGTTAACTACCAGATGTCCTTCACCACGACCCGTAATGTAGGCAAGTGGAGGGGAATACAGTGATTGTTGAGAGGTAGAGAGTAGTGATGGACAGAGAGAAGAAATTTTTTTGTCTACCTTATCAGTGTGTCTGTTTTTCCTTGTTTCTTTGTTATTTTTTTTTCCCACCGGGTATTTTAATGGAGAGGTTTGACCCTTTTGAGTAGGATGGTTTGACCCTTTTGAGTATGGTGATTTGACCCCTTTTGAGTACGATGATTTGACCCCTTTTGAGTATGGTGATTTGACCCCTTTTGAGTATGGTGATATGACCCTTTTGAGTATGGTAATTTGACCCTTTTTTGAGTATGATGATTTGACCCTTTTGAGTACGATGATTTGACCCTTTTTAGTACGGTGACTGTGCTCATTTATTTTAAGTCCATGCACTCAAGGGGTTAAATCATCTTACTCAAAGGGCCAAATCACTGCACTAAAGGGGTTAACTTATCAGGAGCTCTTAAATAATGTCTTATCTTATTACAAAACTTAATACTGTGTTTCTTTGTGTCTTTTTCAGGTAAACAACAAAAGAAGTCCAGATGGCGACACACATCTGCCATAATGAGGTAGTGGTGTGTGTGTGTGTGTGTGTGTGTGTGTGTGTGTGTGTGTGTGTGTGTGTGTGTGTGTGTGTGTCCAACGATGACTCGGGAAATTTGAAAGTAAGATAGATTATATACCCGATGGAGTGTATGATGATATATAATGACGTGTATAATGATGGAAAAACGTGTGTGTGTGTGTGTGTATGATGGGGTTGGTTGCTGGGGGGTCGAGTGAGAGTTGTATACTTTGGGGAAATGTATCTTTTTGTATGTTTGTGGTTGTATAATGATGTATGATTCAGGATGTGGGGTGGAATTGGGTAGTGCGAGTCGTATATTTTGGGGATATGTATTTTTTTGTGTTCGTTGTGGTTTGTATGATGGTGTATGATTCAACCTTTCCTTGTATACTTAGCTAGAGTGTTATTGTTCATGTGTATTTCTATGGGCAAGGTCTCTGAGCGCTGTTCACTAGGTCTTATTTTCTTCACTAGACAACAGGAACTTCTAGGTAAGGAAAATCAATGTTTGTCTTTACACACATAAATTTGTCATCTGTTCCAATAGTATTATCGTTTGTATTATTATTTTTTTCGTAAATTCTTTCAATGTATTTAAGAATTATTATTTTTTTTCTAAGAAATTTTACCTTTCAATATTTATTTTTTACGGTATTATTATAGTTGTTGTTATTTATTATTTTTGCTACTATAAATATTATTATTATTATTATTATTATTACTCGTATCATCATCACCACATTGAATAACCAATTACCCTTCCCTTAGACCTCAACAAGAACAAAAACAACAACACTACAATAGGTCCTCGTTATAGTGTGTGTGTTGTTATACCAATTACCTTCATTATAGCGATCACTATCTTCCGCCGTCTCTCTCTCTCTCTCTCTCTCTCTCTCTCTCTCGTGTGGTAGGTGAGGGAGTGAGTGTGTTGAGACGGGGGGGGGTGGAGACAGTAAAGTGTATATATTTAGACAGGTAAGTGTGTAGAGACAGCCAGACAGACAGGTGGTGTATCTTAGAGAGACAGGGAGTGAGGGACAGACGAAAAAGGAAACAGACTCGACAAACATATAGACAGACAGACAGACAGATTTCACCACCAGTAAAACGAGAAAGAGAGAGGGATAGACAGATGAAATGGCAAACAAACTCAGACAGACAGACAGATTTCACCACACCTACAGCAATATTACAGACAAACTAATAAAAATTCAACATGTCCCCTCTACCTCGTCTATACCATGGCGAATTATTGACTAGAGACGCCGTAATTATTCCGCCGTAGTTATCCAGATCGGTAAAAAACACCCCCCTCCTACTGGCTCTCCTACGTGGCGGGGATAATAACTGTGTTTGTATCTGTCTGTCTGTCTATCGGTGTTCATAAATAAGGGGTGATTTTCTCCCTCTGTGTTACGTGGTCCAAGGTTGAACGTATTGTAAGGCGAATGTTTTTTTTTTTATGATGGGAAACTTAAGTAATTTTTTTTTTTTTTTTTATTGTATTCGATTTATGGAAGTGATAATTACATCCAACACATACACGTAGATTACAGTAAGAAATAAGTACACTCCAAATAGGGTAATTACACTGAGTACATTCATAAACTACACATATTATACTTGTACTGTGTATATAAGTACTGTACTATATACTCACCTGAGGCTAAATTACAGGTACAGTCATATTACATTAAATTACAGTGGACTCTCAGATTACGTCCATTACAAAGGTGTTTTAAGTTACGGTGAGATATTGTCAACACACTCACGTATGCCCAAAAGCACATGGCGGAAGTGTATTTCAGTTTATGTGACAGGTTGACGTTAATTACTCTCAACGTCCTACCACAATTACCACAGTTATTCACTACCACAATTGCACATTACCACAATTATGCATTAACTGGTTACATTATCACCCTTGTTATATGTTATATTAGGTGACATAAAATACTCTTGAGCTCTCTGGCATAACATAATACCTCTACCCCCCAGATAGGTAAATACCCCCCCCCCCCTTCTTCCTCATAGGTAATTGTCCCCTCCCAAGGTAAGTGGTTAATGGCCTTTATTATCCTGGCATTTATCAACTGTAAGTACCTGACAGTGACACTAGTAGTTGTACTCTCTCTCTCTCTCTCTCTCTCTCTGTTAGGCACCTGGAAATACGTCACTGAACCAATTTGGGATAGATTAGGTTAGGTGAAATTAGATTAGGTTAGGTTAGGTTAGGTTAGGTTAGGTTAGGTTAGGTTAGGTTAGGTTAGGTTAGGTTAGGTTAATGCTATGTAGGGGGGCGGGTTCATGTGCACTGACAGAGATAAAGAGCCATGACGGTATGCGGAAGTTTGCATGGGAAGAAGGAAGTGGGGATGGGAGACAGGGAAGGGAGGCGAGTACATGAAGGTGTGAGTGGAGGGAGGGAGAGGGAAGGAGTGGGTTGGGATGGGGAGAGAGAGAAGGAGAAAGAGGGGAGGAAAATAGAGTACAAGTTATGAGGGACCTTGTGAGAGAGAGAGAGAGAGAGAGAGAGAGAGAGAGAGAGACGAGGAAACACTCACTGAACCCATCAACTCTTGCGTATAAATGGCGTAAAAAAAATATATCTCCGCTGTCCGCCACACATTCACGAGTTTAAATTGCCGTTAGTATTGTATAATTAGGGACTGCCATCATCCCCAGGGCTGTTACGTACACGCTCTGTTGCCTTTGTATACTTTTGATGTTAATTTAAGGTATAATTATGAGGTTGTACTCGAGGGAGACGCGCGCACTGAGAGTATGTTGTGCTACAGTTGTTTTAGTTGTGTTTAGTTGTGTTTTAGTTGTGTTTTAGTTGTGTTTAGTTGTTTTAGTTGTGTTTAGTTGTTTTAGTTGTGTTTTAGTTGTGTTTAGTTGTTTTAGTTGTGTTTAGTTGTTTTAGTTGTGTTTTAGTTGTGTTTAGTTGTTTTAGTTGTGTTTTAGTTGTGTTTAGTTGTTTTAGTTGTGTTTTAGTTGTGTTTAGTTGTTTTAGTTGTGTTTTAGTTGTGTTTAGTTGTTTTAGTTGTGTTTTAGTTGTGTTTAGTTGTTTTAGTTGTGTTTTAGTTGTGTTTAGTTGTTTTAGTTGTGTTTTAGTTGTGTTTAGTTGTTTTAGTTGTGTTTTAGGTGTGTTTTAATTATGTGTTTTATTATGTTTCGTTATGTGGAGCTGTAAACTGAACCCACACCACTGCCAGCGACATACGAGGTTAATTTACTATACTGTAGAGGTGATAATGACGGACGCGACTTCCGATTAATGCGGCCTCCAGTAGACAGGAGGTCCAAATAACTAATCGACAGAACTTCCTGTTAACCGAACGGCCGATAAACACAAACTCCGGGAAACAGAACACCTAAGCTCATCCGATTACCACGAAATTAACTCAAAATCCACTTAATTTAACACAAGGAGGGAATCACACCTGAGGTTATCACTCAACCTTAACTGGTACTGTACTTACCTCAGGGTTATATATTGGTGTTGAAGGTTCTACTAACTTTAGGTCAACCTTAACCAGCCTCCTACTCCTCCAACCCCCTTCCCCCCTACCCTTCCACCTCCCCCTCTTCCGGTAAGTGACCTGTTGGTAACTTACGGAATGGGGTCATAGGTCAGCTCAAATACCAAGATGGAGAGAGGGAAGGGGGGCTAGTGGACCGTCCTGCTGTAGCACAAAATTTCCAAGGGGAGTAACACACCAAAGAACAAAATCCTATTCGGGAAGGATTAGGTTAGGGTTGGATAGACTCGTTTAAAATTGGACTAGGATATGTTAGTTACGATAGCTTAAGCTGGGTTAAGTAAGATTAAAGATAGGTTAGCATACGAAGTTAGGATGGGTTAAGTTACAGTAGATCAGGATAGGTTATAGGGTTAGGTTAGGTTATGTGAGGTTTTGCACCATAGTCAAGCGAACGTTAGTGGATTAAACCGTAGACTTACAATAGCGTTCTGCCAAGGCATTGTAGATAAACAGGTGTCCGAGAGTTGCGATTGCTGTTAGTAGAGATATCGTTAAGAGTATCATCAGAGACAGACCAGAGGATGTTTAGTGAAGATATTGTCAGTAAAAGATGGCGCAGTTACGCTTGATGTTTGTAAACAAATCGTCGTGTGAATGTCGCAGGTGTAATTATATAATATCGTTTCATCTTTGATTTACCGATATCGTACTGTGTTACTATTATTATTATTATTATTATTATTATTTTTATTGTTAACTTTGTCGTTATTATTACCATTATTATTATTACATTAATTATCTGAACACTCGCCATTCTCTTCAGTGTCCACGATTATTTATCAGCATTCCTCATCCTCTGTTTTCTGCTTTATCTCTGTTCTCTTTCAGCATTTCTCAGTTTCACTTGACGTGTTTATCACTGTTATCTTTTATATTTTTATTTTATGCCTTTGGATTTCCCTTGTTACAAACGAGTCGTAAAATGTAAGAGTGTTAAGAAAATAACAACAATGTTCTCTTAGTACCGGGTTCTTGAGTCGCGGAATAAAAGCTTTAATTGTATAACGTGGTACCGGGTTTTCCACTCATTAAATAAAAACAGTGTCCAGTTATAGTCAGTAGTACCGGGTTGCGAAGTTACTAAGTACCGGATTCCTCGATGGTAGGGATAAAAACACTGTCCAGTTATCTTCAGTGGTAACGGGTACCTTAGCCCTTGTATCTAACACAGGAACAGGACCTATACCCTCGTCTGGAAAATCCTACCCCCCCCCCCACCACCCTTCTCCTTCCTGCCCTTTCTGCACACACACACACACAATGCGCGCTTAACTCCCTCTCCCTCTCTGTTCTAGTGTGTCTACCCCCCTCCTCCCCTACCTTAGTCCGTGTACCCCCTCCCTCCCACCTCCTAATGTCTCTACCCCTCCTCCCCTTACCTTAGTGCCTGTAACCCTTCCCCCCACCTTAGTGTTCCTACCCCCTCCTCCCCGTACCTTAATCCGTACCCTCCTCCCCACCTGCCAGTCCCACACCCTCCTCCCTCACCTGCCAGTCCCTCTACACCCCTCCTCCCTCACCTGCTTCACATTCTCCAGGTTACGTATCTAAATTAAAACATACCTCACCCTTGTTAAGTTATGCCATGTAAATCTGGTGTTGCATATGCGTTTATTTGTATGCTATTGTAATTTGAAAGCCGGTGTTAACACAGGTGGTGGGGCTTCACACACACCCACACCTAATTCTCCTCCACCCCTTCCAGGAAATTATTGATGCAGGCAAACAATACACTGACGAAATCAATAAGAGATGGACATTAATACCAAGAGGACTGTACATACTTCCTTGGGGGTACAGCAACAGTAGTGCTTTTTATTTTGACCTTTCGTAATGTTTTTTTGTTTATGTAATTGTTTAAGCATGAAAATAAGGAATCTCCACTTATTTCACCTCATAATGCTAACCTAACCTAACCCCCATGTAGAGTTAGGGTGAAAATAAGCTTGGGTTCCTAATCTTCACGAGATCTGATAGCAGTTTTATACGAATTTTTATAATGTTTGCATATACAAGGATGATTAAGAACTGCCCAATAGTTGCATTAAATCGCACTTGAGAAGAGGTAATAAACATTACTTACGCGGAAAACATCCATCAGTGAGGTCAGTAGAGGCGCGTCTAGAAGCGACTCGTGAAGTGCAGCCCAAAATGGTCATCTTTACAAGTGCCTTCAAATGTGTGTGTGTGTGTGTGTGAGAGAGAGAGACTTGATCCTAGCATGATGACGATGCTCTAGCGGTCAAGATATCAGATTTTGGAAGGCGTATCGTCTCTCTCTCTCTCTCTCTCTCCTCTTTATCCACACTTCGTCAGCGACTTGTTTGTTGGCTTACGTCGTGCTTTAGCTGTTGAGATGTTCCCAAACTTGTTTTACCCAGTATTTATTTAAGGCACATTATCAAGTCTCACGGTCAGGGTTTATGGAATGTATGATTTAGTGTTTACCTAACCTAACCACCTGTCGAGTAGTAACCTAACCACCTGCCGAGTAGTAACCTAACCACCTGCCGAGTAGAACTAACCACCCAGCCGAGTAGTAACTAACCACACCCGCTTAGTAGTAACCTAACCACCTGCTTAGTAGTAACCCAACCACCTGCTTAGTAGTAACCCAACCACCCGCTTAGTAGTAACCCAACCACTTAGTAGTAACCAACCACCTGCTTAGTAGTAACCCAACCACCTGCTTAGTAGTAACCCAACCAATTCGCTTAGTAGTAACCCAACCACCTGCCGAGTAGTAACCTAACCACCTGCCGAGTAGTAACCTCAACCACCTGCCGAGTAGTAACCTAACCACCTGCTTAGTAGTCACCTGCTGAGTAGTAACCTAACCACCTTTGTGTAACTCAACCACCTGCTTAGTAGTAACCCAACCACCTGCTTAGTAGTAACCTAACCACCTGCTTAGTAGTAACCTAACCACCTGCTTAGGTAGAACTAACCACCTGCTTAGTAGTAACTCAACCACCTGCTTAGTAGTAACTCCAACCACCTGCTTAGTAGTAACCACCTGCTTAGTAGTAACCCCACCACGCTTAGTAGTAACCTAACCACCTGTCGAGTAGTAACCTAACCACCTGCCGAGTAGTAACCTAACCACCTGCCGAGTAGTAACCTAACCACACCACCTGCTTAGTAGTAACCTAACCTAACCACCTGCTTAGTAGTAACCTAACCTAACCACCTGCTTAGTAGTAACCTAACCTAACCTAACCACCTGCCGCGTAGTAACAATGAGCGCTGAAATAACGCCACTACAGGCAGAAAGGAAGTTCGTCTGACGTACAGCTTCCATAGGAGTGTCATTAAGGAGTGGAGAGGAAAGTACAGGTGGTGATGGTTGTTCGTATACAGTCGCTGGTGAGTCGTCGTCACTGACCCCCGAGGCACCGCGATACTTTTCCTCTTGTCTCCGTTTCTATATTTACCGCATCGTTGTTGTTTTTTTCACTTCACTTTTTTGTTGTTGATGTTTAATATACTTTAATTTATATTTATTAATATTTACTCCTATTTTTCTACGTTCTTCATCATCTTTCTTCTTTATCTCCCAGCTTGTTTTTTTTTTGTCTCTTTATCCTGTTATTTACTCACCTCTGGCCTCTCCTCTTCCTCCTCCTTCTACCACTCCTACTCCTTCTCGACCTACTCGAACTTTAAAGGTTATACACTTGCATGACGATGGGTTTTTTTCTCTCCCTGCTTACCGGGAATCCCACACACTGCCTGGGCTACAGTCTCCTCCCAGGACCTCTGCCTTGTCTAGCTACACTGGTCAGAATACTGTTCCTGTCCTGCTGGCTACACTGATAAAGGACACTGTTGTTACTTGGCTACACTGATACGGATAATATTGTTACTTGGCTACACTGATACGGGTAATATTGTTACTTGGCTACACTGATAAAGGACACCATTGTTACTTGGCTACACCGATAAGGGTAATATTGTTACTTGGCTACACTGATAAGACAATATTATTTATTGGCTACACTGTTGAGAAGAATATTACTACTTAGTTGGCTACACTGATAAGGATGATGGTCATATGGCTACACTGACCTAGACAGCGTGGGTTCAACCGCAGGATGAAAATTGACCTTTAGCGATCCATTAACGTTATAGGTCACGATGGTCGAGGTTTACGAGCTCGGACACGTGACTTGGTTGGTAATACACTCGCTCTATCTCAGTACTGTACCTCACTCCAGTACCCTCTCTCTCTCTCCCTCTCTCCTTTTGACTCTCTCTCTCTCTCTCTCTCTCTCTCGTTCAGGTGGTAGAGTAAGTGGACATCAAGCGTAGGAGGAGACAATTATCCGAGATGTTTTCGTGTTGAGGATTTTTATTTATTGATATATATTTTTTTCACTTGGTTGATCTTTTAAGCCGGACAGCAGCAGCGTCGTGTAACCCAGTAGTCCTTCTTTGTAACTGGTATTTTAATTATCTTCTCAGGTGAATTGTTAACTTAGACCTGATGCTGCAGTTCAGTCGTGAGGTAGAATGTTATTTTTACTTTTTGTATATTTTTTTAGGGAGTTATGTGGTTGTCATAGAGATGTATTGTTATTGTTTTGATTATTAGTGGTGGCAGAAACCGCTAAGTGGCCCTCAACAACCAGCTGAAGTTAATACTACAGAAATACTTTTAAAGGTATCATAAAAAAAAAGGCTCTTACTTTAACTGAACACGTACAGTGTGCACACAAGGGGAACAATAGCTCACTGTCCCACGCTAATTTCACCTCTACGGGACGCTCAAGGTGATTAAATATTTGCGCGCGCTGGGTTGACACGGAAAGCCCGCGCAGGTTGTTTGTTTACGTACGGTGTGTTGACATGTTCGATGGTGTTGGGACGCGTAGAGCCGCTGGGAGGAGGGTCTTGTATTTTATTAAGGTTTATTAATTAACAGCACATGAATACTATTTACGATCTGTGTACATTATTTTGTAACATAAAGACACAAGTGTCAGAAGGTCATAACTATTATTACACTCATCGAATATCAAACTTTGTGGAATGGGATTTCCTGGTAAATTATTAAGAAGAAAAAATAAGACCATATTATTATTATTATAGAAAAATACATATTAAATATAATTGTTTTCGTTTGACGTAGATTCGTAACGGATATTGGCGATGTGGCTTCACGGTTGTTGCACGATAATGTTCCCACCATTTTGTTCGCTATAAATGTGTAGTATATTTGAGCCAAGGTTTTCCTAGTGTTCGGTAAACGCTAAAGTACGGCTCTCACAATAGTCCACTTGTTCCCAGTACCAGGTGAAGAATATTATGCATTATCACTGTAAGAGATAGTGAGGAAAAACTAAAAACACTTGGTCTTTTTTTTTCGGTGTCCAGGGAGGAAATTCCAGCGTTGGCAGGCGAGGCTTGATTCATTCTCTCCCTCGTTTTCGTATATATAAGTTTAATTCCATTGCTGGTACCCATTCACAATTATTTCTGTAGTTTTATTTGAAGTTTAGGATCTATTCCGTGTACATAGATGTAATTATTATTTATATATGTTTGAATGTTCGTGTGCAGCTAAACAAGTCCCTAATAAATGGAAGTAATTCATTATATACCGAACACTATACTTAATTAACTCATCAGGTACCGAACAATAGACTAAATACCGAACAAAAGATTGGAGTTCATTTATCGACCGATCATGTTTGTGACGACCTCTGTCAGCTCACGAAGCGATCTGCTGACTCGCCTCCCTCTCCCAGACACACTGACCCTTTCAGCCATCCTCAAGGTAGGGTACACCTGAATGGTCATCAGTTGACCTTTTCTCACCTGACTGATTATTGAATGCCAGGGGAATACATAACTGAAGGACTGAAAATAAAAAAAAAAGTCAGGAAATGTTAAATAGATGACAGAAATGTGAAGAATTTTTTTTAGTAAACTACAAAATTAGAAAAAATGGATAAATAAATATTATATTTCATTTAATGGAATTCTTCACTGTCTAATATTTCATTTGTGTGCATTTGCTGCTATTATTTACACATTTTCTTGTATTCGTTACTCATTATTACTCTCTTTGTTCAGATAGTTTATTTCATGTAGCCCGTTTTCTTGTCACGTAACATCAATCATTTTCTTTATCAGGGTGAGTGCCTTTTATTGATGCATATTCGCTTTTCCTAGTTCTGTAATGTGTTTATTATTATTATTAATATTATTATTATTATTATTATTACATACAGTACTCAATAATATAAATTAACACTATATCCTACTAAAAGCGGATTTTCCTCTTACTAAAATCCCGAACAGCGTAAAAGTAACACATTAACACTTCAATCCCTCCTATTCTTTGTCTCTCACCAGGCCCATCCTTTAGGGGGGGGCGAACAGGGGCGACAGCCCGGGGCCCCGCGCGTGTGGGGGGCCCCGCGGGGCCCAGCGCTAGACCCAGTGACCTAGGACACATTACCAGTTGACTGGTTAATCTGACCTGACGGCTTACGCCACCATCGCAACCGTGACCTTACCATCCATAGCGACAATCCCATGGGGGTTGGTGGGGGTGGGTTCCTCTGACCGCTTAATCTGACTCCATAATTCATTGCACTCCACTCCACACAGCCAGTCCACCATTGAGATCAGGTTGTGTCCTGTCCTTGGGCCCCGCAGTGGCTGAGTTGCCCCGGGCCCCGCACCCTCCTAGGGACGGCCCTGTCACAACGCTCATAAAAAATCCCGCCAGGTCTACTTTGTGCCTCTGAAGGAATAAGATATTTAAATAAAACATATGTTATAACTATTACTGTTGTCTCATTGTATATTTATTGTAATTTTCGTGTGGTGGTATACATAGTGTGTCGCGTTGCATATTGTTATTGTTGTGGTCGTGAATGTCTTAGTGTAGCCTTGACCTTTGTGGTCCAGTGTTGTTGTTTAAGGTGCTGGAAGCTTGCCCAAACACTCTCGGTTAGTTACAAGAGGAAAGTTTTAATGTTTGGATATTTGAGTTTGTTTGTGTATTGTTTGATGTCCATTTGCTTCGTGTTTTGTGGGTTTGTGTATTTGATCTGAGGATGTTGGTTTACTTCTCGCCCGTGTGAGTTTATATTTGGATTTTGTCAGTTGTTAAGACCCCTGAGTTTACAGTTCGGGGTAATTGTAGTTAATGTTCCAGAAATTATGATGATAGAATGAGAAATACGCGTTAGAATAAATTTTTTTAGTGTTGCAGTTAATTCTAATATTTATTTGTTTTATTTGCGAAAAAATTATTCTACAACCCCTAACTTTATTCAGTATTAAAAAAAAAGTTTATCACAATGTGGTTTGTTGAAAAATTAAATTTAGAGCCCCAATATTTATTTATTTGGTTAATTGTTATTTAATCTTACTTAAAAAATAATTACTCTGAGTTTACTTAAGTCACGGGTTGTTGAGTCTTCAAGAGACCGGAAGTCAAAATTAAGCTTGAAGGTCATACCGACAATATAAGAAAAAATTACTCATACAATGGGAATTAATATATCAAGATAACTTAGAGAAAAACGTAATATATGAGCTTTGTAAACTGTAACTCCCGGGTACTGGCACTTAGAAAATCCAAGCATTGCGGTGAGAGACAATGACTATCACCTTAATAAACTATCGTACTCATACTGGGAGGACATGAGTCACGCTACACACACACACACACACACTAAACACACACACACACACACACACACGCACACTACATCGTTTCCTTGGTGGTTAAAAAGTGGATGGTGAAGAAGGAGGATTTGTTTGTTTGAGTGTGTGATGGGGTAGGGAGAAGGGGTTGAGTTCTTACCCTGGAACGCTATTTTATGGGGAGGGAAGGCAGGTGGGCAGGCTAAAACGCAGGACCTTTGATATTTAACTATGAGAGCCTTGTCCCCGTGGCGACTAGGAAACGCTCCTCCCATTGGATATTCTAAGGGAAGGAATAACGGTAATTATTTCACTAACCGTAAAGACATTGCTTCATGTTATTAATTTTCGGTGATTCTTAAATTATCGCCATGTGATTGTTTATGGTTGTTTCAGTCCGTGTATCTCAGTAGAGTTGAGAAAGTGAAGAAGGGGTGAATAGATGACGTTAACAGTGTGTGCGCGCGTGTGTGCGTGCGTGCTCATAATTTAATCGGTCAGTATATCACTCACCTGAAATAGCAACGAGCATAAAATAATATACTAGGCAAGTCTTCTTTCGTTGTATATATTCTCGTTCGTTTCTTTAAGCTTGTGTAACGAAATGTATTTTTTTTTGGAACTTAAAACTCATTCTTACGGTAAACAGATTTGTCATAACACGAACTAGGGCCTAAAACCTCATATAGAAGTAACTTTTGTTTTAATTGTGGTGACTAGTGAACGTTTGGAAGTTACGGACATAATCTCAGTGTATTTTAGACCCGGTGTTAGTTCTTGTTTTTTTAAGTGAAGCAGTTAAGTACCTCTTCACCCCACCGGTTAATGGAGAAATATTAACTTCACCTATACGAGCTGCTGTGGATCTTGAGCGGATTAGTATTTTTCGTGAACAATAACAAATACGAACGGAAATATGTGAGATTTACCGCCAAGAACAAGCCTGAATTGCTCGCCAAATTTAGGAAACGTATTTTCCCCTTCAGCGTAAATATTGAAAACTGTGATCTGGAAAAATAGTGTAAGAACTCGTGAAATAAAGTCTTGATTAAATCTCTGTAAAGTAAATAAACCAGTAATATGTCTCATCCTAGGGAGATTTTGTGACATAAGTAAATGTTAACGAAAAATATATTGGCGTATTGTGTCGATGTGGGTTTGGTGGTGACGAGAGAGTGCGGGCGTAATACTAACGCGATAACTATGATTACTTACGTCACCCATCGCAATTCAGTCACTTAATCAGTTTAGGTAATATTGTTTTTTTTGTAATAACAGCAATCATCTACATAAAACACATGAGATTAGATTTTCGCAACTATTGTCAAGCGATGCGAACCTTTTAATTTTACGCGCGCTGTGGTGGTGGTAACGCCATCTCATGGGTCATGGAGTTCACGGCCGGATTGGCGTAAAATTGTTCTGTTCCGTGGGAAATAATAACAAAAAAGAGTAACGTTGACTGTAAGGAAGGGGGGAAAACATACCCGGAAACAGTAAGATAGAGGCACGAGCGAGATAATGATTAGTTAAGAGATAATTGTTGCTCTTAGTTGGTGAAAATAATGCCTCGTTGCACACAGAACCCGGATGTGTTGGTGAGAGATGAGTGGTTATGATAAAAGGAGAATGTGTATCTTGGAGTGAGTGGAAGTTTTTGACATGACGGTAAGAAAAAAAATCTAATCTGATTAATGTAACTTAACACAATCTGATCTAACCTTAAATTGAGCTGACCTTATCTGACCTTAAGTATTCTAATATTACCTAACACAATCTGACCTTAAGTATCCTAATTAGTTGCCTGACCTTAACTACCTAACCGAAATCTATCTAACGTGGCTTAACTAACCTAAACTAACCTCTCTGTCCCTACCCTTCCCTCCTTCTCTCCCTCACCACCAGAAGACCCTCCTCAAATATAGACAAAGGAGTCAACCCGTAGGACAATGGATTTAGTATATGAGATGCAAATCCCCCCGGGGGGTGTGTGTGTGTGTGTGTGGCTGAGGGATGCCGGGAAATCCAGGAAGGAGGAGGAGGAGGTACTGGTTTCTGGCACTGAGGCTCGTGTACCGGGAAATTACCTGGTGCTACTGGGAGTACTTGGGTTAAGTTTGTTTTAGACAGTGTTAGGTTTGGTTTAGGTTAGTGTCGGTTAGGTTTAGGAGATGTTGGGTTGGGTTAGGTTCGGTTAGTAAGTGTTTTAGGTTAGGTTTAGTTAGTCTCGGTGAGCTTAGTCTAGGCAAGGTTAGACTTTTTGGTTAAGTTATGTTATGTTGGTGGTCACAAGGAATAGGAGATAGAAAGATCATGATAAGATGTTTACTACTACCAAAAAAAAGATGGGGCGGGGGGGGGGTGGACGGGACATCATCGACCTGCTGCTATTAGTTCCGGGTACTTGGGACTTGTTTACCATTGAATCAAGGAAGTGTTGATGGTACTTTAAGGACACAAAAATCTGGTAGATCCTTAGTGGAGTATAAAATATTAATATGGTGTTGGGAGATATTAACATGATTACTATTAACAGTTCCATATGAAGTAAGATATTAACATGAAAATTATTAACACATGTTGAGGGTATTAAGATATATTCTCATTAAATCTCCAACCTCCTGATAATACTAACGAGATATCAAGGAGAAAGAACCTACCAAATGCTCAGAATATTCATAAGTATTACCAAATTGTCCCTCGCACAAGATGCTTTATAAACAGTATATTGATGTGTAACGTCGTGTGGCTTAAGTCCAGAAAATACTTGAGTTTAGTTTAGGATAGTGAAGGAGGAGAGAAGAAATAGTGTTATTGTTGTGTAAAATATGAAGATAAACAATGACAGGAAAAATGATTGGTGAATTAGTTATATTTATGTATAGTCGGGGTCAAAAGTCTTGAACACTTGACAGTAATTGGCATGTAAGTACCCGAGGATCTGAGGTATTAAGGAGAGTTTTATCCCATTTTGTGGTTCAGGCATAATATGTGATGACAAGTAGTGTTATTAGTATATCCCAATCATATATGTATAACTCGGAAGTAGATGCCAGATATTGCTAAGTGTTGAAGACTTTTGACCCCGACTGTACGTACCGTGTAAGAAAATAGGCCTTTGTTCTTCTTTTCCAAGTTGTGTTTAATATTTACTAAATCAGAATTGAGATTGTTCCTCTTAGGCTTTTAACTTAGCTCTAATGTAAATGTTAAAACAAAATAATAATTGTAAAGATAATGATACTACCTGTACTAAAAATACTCCTATACTAATAATAATAGCAATAAGGACGATAATAATAATAATTCAGTTATTTTTTCATAATAATGATACTAATAAAATCGAGAAAGCTATAGTTCTCACATATAAACAAGCAACATATTTAACAGTAATAATTATGATCGGAATTCCCGCCCGTAAAACGAAAGACAAACCTTCCGGAAACGAACGACTACATCACAGTGTTTGACATCCGCGTGTTAATTTCTTTTCGCATCCTTGAGTGTTTTTGTCTGTATTTGTAAACTAGTAACGATATACTCTTGTGCGTGTTTATTCTTTTTTATTTTTTCGATTACTTTTAATATTGCTTTATCCGTTTTAATTAAGGGTCACTTGATTTACTAGTGACTTATTTTTCTACTTAGTGTAATGCGTCTTTGTTTTCTTCGGGGATGTTATTACTGTCGATGTTCATTGTTATATTATTGTCTGACAAGTCTTTCAGGAGTCTATTGTTATTTTTTTCCCTACCGTTATTGTCACTGTTGTAATGAAGATAACATTGTCTGTCCTCCTGAGAATTATTTACATCCATCATCACTATTATATCAGCACCGGTTTGTCTTATATCATCATCAGTAACATCACCATCAATAACATCACTACCATTATAGTCACCGTTATTATTTTCATCATCATTCTCTTCACCGTCTTTCACGCCACTATGAACACAAGGGATAACACACACTTAAACATACTCCTGTCAGCTTGTTCGCCACATCACCATTACACAAACACATTTCAGCTGGAAACTCGGTACTAACAATATGTACAAATACTCATACGGTAATTTATATTTGTATAATTGTGGTTTAAAATTCATTCGATGTTTGACAATACCTGTTAATTATGTGAAGGTGTTTCATAGTTAATAAAAGTTCTCCTTGCCTAGACATGACTCGGATAATATGTTAGATGTTACCAGAAGTGTCAAGGGAATATTGTCCTCACCTGTACACAGTAAATCTCCTTATTGCTACGGGGCGGAACTGGAAGGTGGCATGATAAAACAAAAATATTAATACATCGCAGGTTCATTTTCCACCTGACTGGCAGTAGAAACAGGTATCTAATTACAGTTCCTAGAGTAACATCGACGCCATTTTCATCATTATGTAATTGTAGGAATCTTTGAGCGTCAGGAGACTAGTCACCGTGAAACAGTCTGCCAGGGTTAGAGCAGTTGTGTTTGTTGAACAGATCTAGTGTTTACCTTAGTGAGGCCATCAGCTGAGTCTCAGGAGTACGGCGCCCCCTAAGAGATCATTGCCTACACTCTAGAACAACCAAACTTAACACTTACATTACAAAGAACTTAACACTTATACTGGAGGCGACAGACACTTTGAAACAATTTATCAAGAAGAAACCTGTTTTTTTTTTTTTTGCGTCAAAGAGTGCGTCTCTCCTTCACCACACCTGTCATCCCCCTCACCTATCATAATACCTGCCTTAGTACCATTCCAACCACCTTAATTATATATATATATCATCTGACCCCATGCAGTACAATACCTCTACACCTGTATATCCGTACATAATCATACCTGCAGCACACACACCTGTAATTACACCAACTGACGCTCATACTTGTACTTTTAATTCTTATTGTAGAACTTGGTGGTGTAAAAATCGTCATGGTTCTTGCGTCAGATTTCAGTAGATTGGCTGAAATGACACTTTTTTTCCCTCTGGGTAAAGATTGTAAGATTATTATTATTATTAGTAGTAGTAGTAGTCAAACAATTCATAGAGTTTATTAATAGAAACTGTACAATTCTATGATGAAAATTCTTGAAGGTTGACGGGAACGCGGGAACATAAATAACATACAATAGGGTCAGACTCTCAGTCAAGTGACCGTGACTTTCGCCATAACGCACCGTGACGTAACACCACTCCCACCCCCTCCACCATCTTACGCCATCATTCCTTCCTCCTCCTTCCCCCAGTCATATCCCCCTCCATTTCTCTCCCACCACACTATACCCCTTCCCGTCACCGCCTCTCCCTCCCCCTCCTTCACCATCTTCCCCAGCCCTCCCTCGCCCCCATCTCCCTCACCATCTTTTCCCCCTCTCCCTCACCACCTCTTCCTCCTCCCCCACACATCTTCCCACGCCTGTTTATGACCTCACACGCCCCTTTTCTCGTCGTCGTCCTCACACGTCCTCCCACCACGTCGCTGGCTGGCACGGTGCAGGAGGTTGACACGGTGGTGTTCCGTGTCCGCCCCGTGCTCACCCACACGTGTCTTACGGTACCACGACGCCCTCAAGGACACACGATGCGGGAAAGCAGGAAGCACCAACGAGACCATCAGCCCGAGCGACCCAGAGGGACGGGGAACCACCCACCAGATGCTGCTCGTGGCTCTTCTGCTGCGTCGCCTACAGTGTCTGCGTACGACACAGCTGGTCTTTCAAGGACGCTTTTTTTTATTATTATTGAATGTTTCTCATACAACTGTTACATAAAGTGCTCGAAAAATTGTCACACTAGAGATGAACTGTACTTTCTCACCAGAGCTTATTTCACCTGATGATTAGACTAGCATTAGGGTGTTTAATCATCATGTGGAATAAGCTAAGGGTGCCCAATCTTCGTATGATTAAATATCTCGTAATTCTCGGATGCTGGGTTGAGGGCAGTAGTGTTGGCGTCTTACAAGGGATCAGCTGGTGCCGCCTTTGTTCCTCGCCGCCTCCCTCATATTTACGTGATGGTAAAGAGCTTGTGTACCAGAATACCTGTTGGTTAATTGTCGTTTGGCGAGTGTACATTTTTATTATTATTTTCGGTATTATTATTATTATTCACTGAAGCTTCTAAACAGTTCTTCATCTTATGCATTCTCTTATAAACCACATGACTCACTTCACTTCTTCCTGCTGTGATTCATGTTGACAGTGGTTATTGAGAACAAGTGTGAGCCGAGAGACCCGAGGTTATAGAAAACAGGAATAATGTTTTAGTTTTAGTTTTTGTATCGAGATATAAACGACTGAAAGGCGATGTTCTTTTGTTATTTATTTTTACATTGGGCGCCATAATTAAACGATATCATAACGTTTGCTACTTCGTTTTACCTTTATGTTATCGAAGTATTAACGAGTTAGAGGGTACCTACACTAACATAACAACATCATAACATAGCGTAATAACCTAACCTAACTGAACTTGACTTAAACTTAACCAAACCAAGGACGATAAAATTCTGGTATCACAAAACGTCAACCAATTTCCTCTTTGTTATCGTGGAGAGCGTCTAATGACCTGGGGGCTTGCTATATCACCGTAGTTACATACGTACACATACATACATACATACATACATACACGGCCGGTTGACAAAGGTTAAGATAAAGGAAATGTCTGCCTGTATGTCTGTGTCTGTCAATCTGCCTCAGACAGTCTACATGTATGTCTGCCTGTCTATTTTCCCGTCCGCCCATCTGCCTGCGTATCTATCTATCTGTCTCTATCTATCTATCTATTATATCTATCTATCTATCAGCTTATCTTCCAAGGGTACACCTGAGGCTAGAGAAACGGGAGTGAATCATCATTATTCAACCAACTGATGACGATTGAGATATTGACTGTTTCTCTCAAGGTCTTTCCTGGGGAGCCAAACGGGAGTGAAACTGTATTATATTTTTGGCCATTGATGTGGCTAGTAATATTCAGCGTCTGTTTCCAGGATAAAGTTTTAAAGGTGAAACAAGAATGATTGTATTTTTATTAACGGGATATTAATATTTTTGGATAAAGTTTGAAAAGTGAAACATAAATTAAATTATAATTCACCGTCAGTTTCTAGGATAAAATAACAGAAATAAAACGCAAGTGAAATTATTATTATTATTTTTTAACCCCGTACCATAACACATTACCTCCATCAACAAGAGAGTGACGCCACCTTTCACAGCCATCTACACTGATCACTGTGTTCGGCATCAAGGATAGAAGTATGAGGAAGTGAAACATTCTCTCTCTCTCTCTCTCTCTCTCTCTCTCTCTCTCTCTCTCTCTCTCTCGTGTGTGTGTGTGTGTGTTTCGTCGGTCCTTGACAGAGAGGGTGGAGGACACAAGCCGTCAAGAAAAAGACAACTCCCACTATGATGGTTGGGCGGAAATTGTCCCTTGTTGATGGCTCACCCACTACCTGTTCACCACACAGACACACACACACACACACACACACACAGACACGCGCGCACACACACACACACACACACACACAGACACACACGCGCACGCACACACAGATGCGTACAGTGTGTGAGGTTTAGATCTTATAAGGGGAGATAAAATTCCTTTAAGTACAGCATCTGCAAGTGTGTGTGTGTGTGTGTGTGTAGAAGTTACGCACCGCTGAGTCTTGATTACAGGTGTGATGTAAGGTATTATCACCTTGCTGTATCTGTGAGGGTGTTGGAGGGAGTGTATATACCTGACATAACCTCACCTACAGGTATGACCAGGTGTTTTGTGTATATAATAAGCTCGAGGTGGTCTTAATTACAGGTGTTTATCTCGTTGTTCTACCTGTGTGATGATGTACTACCTGTCCTACTTAAAATTATATCTGTCTTAAGGATGATGAGGAGTACTTGAGGTAATTCCTTGTAGCAATGTAGATCAAAATTCGAGTATATGAGAGGTGTGAAGGATCGAGGTAACTAACTAACTAGGTGAAGTTCGCGAGGTGGTGTCCCCCAAAAAATGACAACAGTGGCAGGGAAATCCAGCCATTACGCCCACCCCTCCCCCTTCTCCCCCCCATCCCCCTTCTCCCCCCACCATCCCCCTTCTCCCCCCCCATACCCCTTCTTCCCCTCCCTCCCCCCCCCTTCTTCACCCTCTCTCTCGCCTCACAATAAAGCTGGTCATGGTGGCAGTGTCGGGAGTAATGAATGCAAGACTGTTCCTTTGTCTATCAGATCGTGTCAACTAAGAGAGGGGTGGGGGAGTTTAGTCCGTGTCCGTTCAAAAGAAATACAGATACGTTCATTAGTGTGTGTGTGGACATCTTTTCGTGTCGGTGATCGTGGTAGTAAACGCGCATATCCATCTTACATGTCCGCGTAACTTACAAGACACGGCCGGTGGACAAAAGACATACACGGAACCGGTTTGGGTGTCCATTGTGCGTGTCCCGGAGTGTTAAAAAAAAAGAATACGCTCACTAGAATAACACTGTTTTGCCACCTGCAGTGTACATGTCGGTCACACCCGGAAAAAAAACGGACATGTGATCAAATGATTCCACACACACGGATCACAATAGTACGTGGGAGCCGGCTGTAGAGGGCGGTGCTGGCTGGCTGGCTGGCTGGCTGGCTGGCTAAGCTTATCTCTTCTTGTTATACCAAAAGACCTAATTATTCTTCAGTGTATCCTTAGCGAGACTGAACATAACAGAGCAGTTACCAGACACATGTATACATCTCTTGGGTCTGTGTATCATGGGATATGTATTATGTATACTTACTCCCCACCTCTTCTATAGCCTTCACCTACCCTCCCTCCCCCCCTTCCACATCCCCTTTCGTCTATATCCCACCTCCTCCTCTCCCCATTCTCTTCCACCTAGTCCTCCTCCCGCCCTCCCCCCCCTCCCAACCCCTCCCCTCCCATAACCCCCTCCCCCCCTCCCCCCCACACCTCCTCCACAACCCACCTCCCCCTCCCATAACCCACCTCCTCATGCACAGTTACGATTACTGATGAATTATGACGTAACTAAAATCTCCCCCCACCACAACAGCGGATATACACAGCACCTCTAAAGTTCCCCGCCTAACTTCCCGGTTTGAGTGTTTTTTAGTAGTTTCCTCCCCTGCGTCGTGTGGCCCTTCAGCGGGTCGTAGTGGTGGGGGGTGAAGGTCGGTCGGTGTGGGAGGGAGAGGGGTCACTGCTATATACGGATCACATGAGGATTACGCACCCCAATATATTTCACATAATGATTACTTTTTATATATGCTAATCATACCTGGTTAGGTTAGGTTAAGAAGTCTCATCATCTGTTAATTCAGGTTACGATGTATTGAAATAATTTGATACACGGAAAAGAGAAATATGAGCCTTTAATTTTATAAAAGAGAATATGTCTGTAATCATTCTTTTGTTAGTGTAATTATGTAATCTATTTTAATATCTAATCTATTCTTTGTGTTGATATAAACGTTATTATTATTATTATCCATCTCCAATTTGAGTCACGTATATAATTTAGTTTGCTTATTATAAATGATCGCGTCTGTCTTCCTGTGATAACTGGGTGTGTGAGGCAACTGGGTTATGTTGGAAGTGAATATCAACCCGACAATACAGGTTTAAATGTCTCGTGTTGTGGTGGTGATGATGGTAGGAGTGGTGATGAAGGTAGGAGTGGTGATGATGGTAGGAGTGGTGATGATGGTAGGAGTGGTGATGATGGTAGGAGTGGTGGTGATGATGGTAGGAGTGGTGGTGATGATGGTAGGAGTGGTGGTGATGGTAGGGGTGGTGATGATGGTAGGAGTGGTGGTGGTGATGGTGGAGGTGGTGATGATGGTGATGGTGATGGTGAGTGGTGATGATGGTAGGAGTGGTGATGATGGTAGGAGTGGTGATGATGGTAGGGGTGGTGATGATGGTAGGAGTGGTGATGATGGTAGGGGTGGTGGTGATGATGGTAGGAGTGGTGGTGATGATGGTAGGAGTAGTGGTGATGATGGTAGGAGTGGTGATGATGGTAGGAGTGGTGATGATGGTAGGAGTGGTGATGATGGTAGGAGTGGTGGTGGTGATAATGACGATAGTGAGGATAATGCGAAGATAGCACTCAATAAAAATATAATAGTAATACAGTATCACAATTGTAATGATAATTATAATAATAACAAAGACGATAATAATAATACATTTGAAAAGAAAAATATAGAACAGGTGTGGACAGGCGAGGTAAGGAATGAGGAAGTAGAGTGGAACAAAGAATAAGGAAGAAGACTTGATAATAGGAGTGAGGAAGATGGCCACGAGAGGTCAGAGGTCACGGGGCACTTGGGTCACGACGCTTGTGTGGGAGGGAATGGTGGAGGAGGAAGGTGATGAGGGAAGGAATGGTGGGGGAAGAAGGTGATGAGGGAGGGAGTGGTGGAGTAGGAGGGAGGGAGAGAGAGGTGGAGAAAGAGGGTGATGGGTAGAGAAGGAGAGAAAGAGGATACAAGAATAAATAGTGAATAATGGTTTGTGCTCTTTATTCATTATGTTTATTTCTTCCTATTTTTCGTATGTTTATTATTATGTAAACAAAGGTAATAGGGAGTGAACTTCCCTCTATGAAATAATTTACGTTTGTGGAAGTTTCTGCCCGTTTGAGTAATCTCTCTCTCTCTCTCTCTCTCTCTCTCTCTCTCTCTCTCAAAAACAAGCTTGACATCTGTGCTTATCTTGCTCCCACACACACACACACACACACAACAGACCACGTGGTGTTCCCATGATGCTACGACACCACGTAGTGAATGAGTTGCTACAGCATCATGTGAGGCTCCTCATAACACCATCTGTGAGGGAATTACTACACCACGTGATGCCCCTCATAACACCATCTGTGAGGGAATTTGTACACCACAGGCCCCTCATACACCATCTGTGAGGGAATTACTACATCATCAGGCCCCTCATACACTATCTGAGGGAATTACTACATCATCAGGCCCCTCATAACACCACTTGTAAGGGAACTACTACTCCACGTGATATCCCTCATAACGCCATCTGTGAGGGAGTTACTACACCACGTCAAGCCCCTCATAACACCACCTGTGAGGGAACTACTACTCCACGTGATGCCCCTCATAACGCCATCTGTGAGGGAGTTACCACACTACGTGTCTGCTGTTCAACACCTCAGCTCACTTGATCTACGTGACCTCCGCTGTAAACATTAATCTGTATGTTCACTGTAAGTTCCTTCACCTTTCTCTAATGAAGGATTTTGTTGAACCACCAATGTATGTAATAAGTCATTTATGTCCAATGTATATTTTCAGCCTTCGGGCTGCAGAACTTTTTCAATAAACCGTTTATTATTATTGTTATTATTTAAGATGCACCAGTAATACACCCTGAGGCACAACAGGTTCTAGTGGCCGCCCGTCCCCCTGAGAGTCTGCACAAGGGGATCATCTTATAGGTATTTTCCCGGGTAAAAGATAGGTTTTAGGATATATTTTCCCCGGTAAAAGTCACTTGTGTTTTAAGACTTAATAAAGATCTGTTTTTTAAAGGCTTCTTCCTCCAGAAAATGATATAGTTTTATCATGCGTTAAGTATAGTTTTGAATATTATGTGTGTTTGGTCTATAACATTATGCTATATTGTTATTGGATGTAGAATGGTATTTTCTCTGTCATGGGGTTAAGGGGTTAAAATCATCGTGTTCAGGGGGTTAAGTCATTATACTCGGGGGGTCAAGTGATTGAACTCAAAATGGTTAAGCTATCTTTCTCATTGAACTAATTCATTGTACTCAGGGAGATTAGCAACGTACTTAGGGGTCAACTCATCATACTCAGGGGGCCAATTGATCGTAATATTGGATTCATAAGGCTAGTTCATTATGCTCATATAGTCAAGTCATCGGAGTTAAATCTTCGTCGCACTCACGGGGTTGAGGTAGGCGGTAGTCCCTTGGGGTAGATCAGGGAGGAGTCAAGTTGTGGCCATATATTAAGTGAGAATTTACGGTCGCGTTTTATGGCTTGGGATGGGTACGATTTTTTTTTCTTTTTTTAAGTTGTGGAAGGGCGGTTGTACAGTAGGGGTCGGCATGGGCTGAACTCTAGCGTGTGGGTTCAAGTCTGGCGTGGGGTCAAGACTGGCGTGGGCTCAAGTCGGTCTGGTGCCCGAAGCTCTAACAAGCGTTCACGCCTACCTGGATTGTCAAGTTTTTTCTGTTAGTAGGAAGACCTAAGATTGACGAGGAATGTAGAGGGTAATTTTTTTGTGGATTGAGAGAGAGAGAGAGAGAGAGAGAGAGAGAGAGAGAGAGACCACAGATCATGTAACGTTTCATTACTGATATTAGATTTTGTTTTTTTGTTTGTTTTTAAAGGTTGGTAGGTAAACAAAAATGGCCGCCAACCACAACACCATTTTGAGAATATTTTTTTACGGTCTATATTAAGAAAATATGATACGATACTTGTAAATAATGGAATCTTGTTAAGAAATATTACTTTTGTATGGATATAAAACCATTCTTGGGTCAGACAGACAGAAAACATCGTGTTATTTCCTCTCCACCAGCGATCGTCTAGTAATGAAATATCCTAAGAGGGAGTCAGGATGCTCACTTCACCTACTCAGTGACTCAGACTGATCCATGGTGACCTCAGTATGGATTTATGTAGCGTGTGGGTACGAGGCTTTGGTGATAACCCGAGCGGTTTTTTTTGGTGAGTTCGAATCTTTTTCCTGACTCGTATTATCTTTTCTCGGGAGTACGAATCTTTAGTGATGACTCGTGGGGTTTTTACTAGTTCGAATCTTTTGGGTGATGTCCTGCACTGTTTCTGACATGTTCCAAGCTTCAATGGTCATCAGTTATGTGGTTTAATAATCCTTTCTCTCCATCACTGTATGGGTGTGTTTGTTGCCATGGTGCGTCTGTCTTGCACACAAACACAGGAGGTCCATGAAGGTGATGTGAGCTGCAGTCTCCCCCTGTGGTACGCCTTAGATATCTCGGGAATAATATACTGAAATTGTCTATATATTGGTTATGGTAAGAGGTATTGTTAGAGAGGGTAAGGTAGTGTGGAATGTCATGTAACTTTGTAGAGTGAGGTGGATTGAGGTGGAGTGAGGCGGTGTGAGGCGGTGTGAGGTGGTGTTAGGTGGAGTGAGGCAAATTGGAGGAGGGTGGTCTAGGGTTGGGGAGGTTATAGGAGTCCAGCTGGCTGAAGGAATATTCCCCAGATCCCCTGTGATACTTGCTAGTCCTGCAGGTGAGTTGACCCTCCTCCCCACCCCGTTCCTATCTTACCTTTCCCCCTACCCTACTTCCCCCGCCCTACCGTGCCCTCCTCTACCTTCTCCCCTACCTTTCCCCACCCTCCCCACCTCTCCTCTACCTTACCTTACCTTACCTTACCCTCCCTCTCCCTACCCACTCCTAATTCTTAGTCGTTGATGTCGTTGTCTGGCATGGACTACGGGACACGGCCGAGGACCTATACCTGCCCCCGGCGGTTATTAAAGGTACTCGGGTTGACTCCTTCCCGTAACTAGAGACGTGAGAGCACATCAAGAGAGCTCACTCAGGTAACGACACAGGATGTTTTCTTATAAAGGGTGTATAGGCGAGAAATAAGTCAAAATTGCTCTTGAGATTCTAACCTAATTGGTCCATGGCGTCAAAATTACACCGAGACTATACAGGTAATTTAACTTAATGACTTTAACTCCTCTTCTGAAGGGGAAAATCTTTAATCTCTCTCTCTCTTTGGTATCCGGGTACATGGCGTCAAATTTGCCCCGAGGCTATACCTTAATGACGATCACTCATCTTCAGGAGGTACAAAAAAAGGAAAGAGAATAAATAATGAAGGACTCTTTGTGTGGAGTCCTGGTCGTCCTACCTGTGCTACGTCATTATGACAGGTAGATATATTATTGTTTTTGCTAATAATAACCTAACCTTTGTACACACACACACACACAGGATAATTATAAAAAAGTTGTCTAATTATCTGATTTCCTCGTCCTTCGAACTGTTTATAGCTAACATAAATAAAGACGATGGGGGTCCTTTGTCTCTTTTTTATTGGCCCTCCTCCTACCCCCCCCCACCTCCTCTTCTCCCTATCTTCTCTTCTCCCCATTTCCCGTAACTCTTGGCAAAAGGTCATTGTTGAAAATTTCTTACTCCACTATGAACCATGAACCCCTACTTACCTCTATATGGTTTATGGTGGGGAGGACACAAGAGAACCCCCGCCCCGTGTGGAGTGGAAGGCGATGCGACGCCACACAAGGTGAACACTTAGAGTAAAATATCGTTGCTGTATATGCCAAGGGGTCACGCTGCTGAGAACATACCCACAGCTATTGTTTACACGCACACACACACACACACACAATTCAGTCGTTACGCCTCTCGTATTTGGCTTCTTCAACTCCTTATGTCGTGAACCTCTCCCACACAGCTATTATTCGGTGCATTCCATCACCTTAGCGCAGTGACCGGCCTCCAGTAGCTAAGAAAGTAAACACCGCACCTTGATAGCCTTGGTGGTACTCAGTGTTATCTAATATCAGCGCTCAGGTGTGTGTGTGTGTGTGTGTGTGTGTGTGTGTGTGTGTGTGTGAAAACTCCGAGAAGTAACAAGAAATACTTAGTGATGTTCACGTCCACCTTGGAAACTGAAGAGTCTTTGTCTGAACGTGTTAAAAGAAAATGACAAAACGAAAATAAATAAACCAAGTAAGACAATGATTTAGGTTTTACCGTGAATTAGAAACTGCATTATATATTTAGGCTAAAGTTATTATACAAGATTTATTCATTATTCGTATAGGTTTTTTTTATCTATTGGATATGTTTAGTGTATGGATAAAATACATATAAAGGAGGTATTTTCTCTCATAAATTATCCTCTTTATCCTCGTAAGTTCCAGCAACACAAGAGTATGTTATTATCGACAACAGCAACAATGTTTTCCCGTAATGGTTGTTGTGTCGTGAGGAAGTGACAACACAACAAGGCTTCTCTTGTTGTCAAAAAAACTCCCCGTCTACCCTCGCCCATCAAGATGAAAACATCTTAAAGGTCGTGGGAAGAACCAGGTACACCTCCTTAATACTTACGGTAGATTTGAGTCCCCAGTAACACCTGTTGTCTGATACTGAAGGTCTTGAAGGACACCTGCGCCCGATAACACCTTCAGGAGTTCCGGGTGGTGGGAGAGACTATCACTGGAGGCGCTCACAAAAACCCTTCCATCTTGTCCGTCGTGCTCTCTGATGCTCTCTGAAGATATTACCACAAACCCGGTAAAATGTTCGACCTTGACGCACCTTAAGAGACGTCTTCATATCCCTCGCTACAAGGATCCTCGCATTGGTGCTGTAGCGTCACTTTTGAGAAAAAGTTGTCAGGACAGGTGACTCCGCGCCGTCCTTCGGAGGATTTCTAGCAGGGAGAATGCGGACCTGTTTTTTTTTACTCGACTCTTACCGGTTGTTTTATTTTAGTAACAGAGTTCCATGACGCCAGCTGGGAGGGTGTTAATCGTATCCTTGAGTCGGTGGTGTTAGGGTATCTTTTAATGATCAATTTTAACGCCACAGTGTGAACAATGTCATGACTCCTCCACTCTGGCGTCGAGGGTTAGGGAAGCGAGAGAGGGCCGGCGAGGATGTCAACAAAGGTACTTGGAGTCGGAGAATATACCAGAAAGGACTCGGAGGATGTGACTGTAGGACTCTTAGCAAGTAACCCCGGGGACGTAGAGGATCAGACAATAGAACTCCGATCAGGATAGGTCAGAAGGCGCAAACGTCGATGGTGAGACGAAGTTTTGTTAGGTCAAGGTCTACCTGGGTTAGGTTAGGTTAGGTTAGGTATGTTTACACTACTCGCCTCTCAACCCGCGGTACACCATGGAAACAACCACTCAACCCCACCCAGAATTCCGATCCACCCTGAAAAAAATAATAATAACACTCGTGGAAACAAACGCCAGACGAACATTTACCTGTAGTGTCGCTCCCTTATGGTACTATTAGTAAAGTAGCACCAACCATCTTGACACGTCACTTACTAGCCTCAGTGGTGTGTATTTGTGTGAGGCGATCATGTTAGTAATTTTACAGCACTAGAATTGTTCCTTACGCCTTCTACTGAGTACATATCGATTCATTTACTTAAAATTACTTTTCCACTTATAAACAGGCTTAAGTGCTGCTGCTGTATTGTACTTAAAGGGATAAGTCGACTACAAGAAAGGGCGATTTTACCGAGGTTTCTACTTAAGATTATTAGTAAGTTTAAGTAATAGTATTTTTTTTTTGGGGGGGGGGGGGTTCTTGTTAAGTGAGTAAGTGAAGATGGTGTGGTGTAACGTGGACTGGAATCTCCGCCAGTGTCTTCATTTTGAACCCCGGGGAAAAACTGAAACCAAAATCATCCTGAAATATATTACGGTTTTGTGGTGAAATACTTACCCCCTACTCTCTCTCTCTCTCTCTCTCTCTCTCTCTCTCTTCTTATATACGTATACACTATGTTATTCTCTTTCTCTCGTTAAGGATGAGTCAACCAGTTTTCATTGTGTTTTCGACTAAACCAACACATGACTGGCGCTATAAGTTTTCCTAAAGGTGTTTTGGGACATGAATCACGAATATATAACTTTAATCCTTTGCGGACAATGGTTTAATTTTTAATCCTGGTTTAGCCTTTTTAGGGTCTTTTATCCCTTTAAGGATGATAGTTTAGCCCTTTCAGGACTATAGTTTAACCCTTTCAGGACGATGCTTTAATCCTTTCAGGACGATGCTTTAACCCTTCGAGGACGATGGTTTAACCCTTTCAGGACGATGGTTTAACCCTTGAGGACGATGGTTTAACCCTTTGAGGAAGATGATTTAACCCTTCGAGGACGATGCTTTAACTCTTTGAGGACTTTAGTTTAACCCTTTTAGGACGATGGTTTAACCCTTTGAGGACTTTAGTTTAACCCTTTGAGGATGATGATTTAACCCTTTGAGGATGATGATTTAACCCTTTGAGGACTATGGTTTAACCCTTCGAGGACTATGGTTTAACCCTTTGAGGACGATGGTTTAACCCTTCGAGGAGGATATGATGGAGTTTTGAGTAGAATTTTGACACCATTTTAATTCCATATCAATCTCATATGATACAAACTTGAGAGTATACTATCTAAGCCACTCTCAGCCACCGCCTGTATACCATAGCTTACCTGTGGGAGTTGGATGCGGTGTTAAGTCTTTAGGCATAAGATTTCGTCGTATTGTGTCTGTATGAGAGAGATTGTCTTTTTCTTGGTTTTAAGTAGAATTTGTTAGTCTATTTTGTTTTTTTTATCTGTATAATCATCTATTTTTATCTATATTTTTATTTCCTTAATAATAATAATAATAATAATAATAATAATAATAATAATAATAATAATAATAATATTTTCCCAACCTCTCTCGTGTGCTTATTGTATCCGAATCATGGCCGCGGCTTCGTCTTCATCAACGCTCTCTATCTTATATTACCCTTCCCGTTTCTTTTTCATTGTGTCCTATATCTCTTTCGTGATTACATGCATTCACTTACATCGTCCTGTTTTCCAAGACCAGATTCTCAAGGGTTCAATATAATCAGTTGTTTCCAAGAACGAGTTTTATCAAGACGGGTTTAGGTGAGGTTCCGTCACGGGGCTGTTGTGACGTCATTGACCGGTGGAAAATTCGGGAAAATTATTGTTTAAGGGAAATTTTTGATTGTGTATTTTATTTTTAAGAATTTTGTTGTTGTTCGATGGTGTGTTAAAGAGGTGATGCTATTTTTTGTTGCTGTTGTTGGTGGTGGTATTTTATTATTATTATAAATTCATCATCAGTTAAAGAAGTTTTCACCTCGTGTTATGTGGTGAGTGGTTGTGTTATGTTGGTGTGAGTGTGTATGTGGGTGTGTTATGTGGTGAGTGTCTGTACTATGTGTGTGTGTGTGTATTATGATGATCGGTTATCGCGTCTGGTAAATGTTTTGACGTGTTGTGTTTCTGTGTAGTGGAATGTGTCCCTTTGGCTGAGTGAGGAGTTGTTAGTAATGGAGGAACTTGTAGACATGGAGAGTTGAGTGGTGGAGGTAATGGTCATGGTAGTAGTAGTAGTATTGTATTAGTAGTAGTAGTAGTAGGTTTGAAGTAGGGGAAGATAAAGAGAACGAGTCATAGGGAGGAGGGGGGGAGGGACAGTGGCACGTGGGGGAATGAGCCGTGTGGAATTTTATATTAGCTATGGTGTGGCTAGGGTCCCCTGTGTGCTGTGGTGTCTGACCCTAGAGCCACACCTCCCTTGTATTATAACACCACTTTATTAATGGCACTGAAACTGTAAACAAACTGTACCTGCAGTTGCACCTTTACCTGTACTGGCTAGCTGGTACCTGCACCTAAATCATTAAAATGGGTAAAGGTGATGAGAGGGGGAGTGAGAGGGAAGAAGGTGGGGAGAGAGGGAACGGAAGGTGGGGAGTAAGAGGGATTGGGGAAAAGGAAGGAGGTTAGAGATTAGTGATAAGATTTTCATCCACTCGGTGAAGCTGTCTCCACTAACATCGTGATGGGGGGGGATGTGTCTTACTGGCGGGGTATATCCAGGTGGGATTTTGTCTTGTGTAATACTGTTCTGCTTCTTCATCCTCACCTGTGTCTATACCTGTACTGTATACATTGTTTATGTACCTGAACTATGTGTACTGTATATATTTTACACGTTAGATCAAAGGGAATATATATGACGATTTTAATGACTATCTATCAATCAATCTTTCTATCTATCTATATCTATCTATCCTCACGTCACTTCTCACGAGAGGATGGCGATACCTGGCATCTTATATCAAAACAAAAAACAGCTGACATGGCGTCTTGCACTGTTGACAGACCAAACGCTGGCCAGTAAGGTCCACTGTGAAGAGAAAACTACACATTAGTAATGAATTTATATTATTACTTGCTGAAAATTCAAGAAGTACAATGGTGGGTGGGTGGGTGTAGGTATGTATGTCTGTGTGTCGGGGTGTCGGTATGTATGTCTGTAGGTGTGTGTGTGTGTGTGTGTGTGTCGATATAATAATAATAATAATAATAATAATTAACGGTTTATTGAAAGAGCATGGCAGACGGAAGGCTGAAAATATAAAGTTACATAATTGGGGAATGGGTCTTGATTTACAAATAATATACAAGTAACATAAGTGATATACAGTAACTAGGTGGGGAGAAGCTCAAACTACAGGGCATTTCAACATAGTGACAGTGCAAAAAGTAAGATTGACTGGGAGTGAATACACTGGTTGATTACAAGCTATTGATAATTTTTACAATGGTTGGGACTGGGCTGTTCTTATAGCGATCAGTTCGTGCTCGTATGGGCTGGATGAGGTTGTGGTGTCGAACAGCAATTCTCGGACGAGGGATCTCGGGTGGTAGTAGGAGCCGGTGTCGAGGATGGTGCAGAAGCTTCTCACCAAATTTGCAGATGAGGTCGTGTTGATGGTCAGTGAGAGCCGAGAGGTTCAGTGTGTTGAGTGCTTCTTGATATGTGGAGTTGGAAGGGGAGAGAATAATCTTGCATGTCCTCTCATGACAATTCTTAATTTTGTATTGAATCTGCCAAGATATTTTTTTTGCATTATTCAATACAAATAAAGTTAATAGCAGTGTGATTATTAGTCTGGCTTTTGTTACTATTTGATTATCTAGTGATCGTGTTCCTAGTTTGAATAACAGTGATATCGATTTATATATACAGTATATTAATTAAGCAAAAAATTCCGTTTTTTACTTAAGTTTGAGACAAATTTATGTTACAATATAAAAAAATGTGTCCCTCACGTAAACTGGTTGCGTCAGGTATAAACCATAATCATTAATGTTTTAGTTAACAATAAACATTTTGAATTTCATTGGGCGTTTTACGTTAATGTTTACCTCAGTTATATACCTGAGTGAATAATTAACGTTTTATGTTTTGTTGGAAATGTTACCTTAACTGAATATTTTAAGATGAATAATATGTTATCATCAGTCAAATACAGTTGATTTTGGTGTTTTATTTTACGATATAAACATTTTTAATTACCTTTAAACATTTACGACACTGATGTGAATTGAGTCGTGTGTGTGTAATACAAACTCACCAATCATTTTCATTCAGTATGTTGACGTCATCTCAGCTGTACCCTGGGATTCCCTCTCGACTCCAGGGCTGCCAACTTTTCCCCCCAGTATTGACCTGTTTTCTCCCTCCCGGTGGCGCCCTGGAGCACCGGATCACCTGTAGTCTACCAAGGCCAGCCAGGAATTTAGGGTAAAATCCCCACTTGTTTTTCCCTAAAGTAGTTCTTGGTAGTTTGATAGTATGCCCGTTGTCTTGTTTTCTTTTCCTATTTCTACGTTTTTATTCTTTTTTTTCTATCTCTTCGTATTACTGTTTCTTTCTTTTATCCTTACTTCCTCTTCTTTTTCTTTTTGTCTTTATTCATTTTTGTCTGTTTTTATTCATTATTATCTTCATTATCCTTGCTCCTCTTATTAATCTTCCTTTGTTGTTATTGTTGTTTTTTCTTCTTTATTTTCCGTATCATCTTAGTTTTCTTTATTTTCGTTACTTTATTTTGTCTTTTATTATGCCTTTTTCTTCTCCTGCCTCCCTCTCTTCTCTTCCCTCTTCTTTTCATTTTCTCCATCTCCTCCCTTCATTTCTTCTCTTCCTACCTTCCATACTCTTATTCCTTCTCTCCTCATCTCCACTTCCTCCCTCCTTAATTCTTCCTCTCCTCTCTCCATTTCCTTCCTTTATTCTTATTCCTCCCCTCCTTACTCTTATTCTTCCTCTCCTTCCCCCTCTCCCCCCCTCCTCTTTCTCAACCGAAAAAAAAAAGTTACCGCTTGAGTACAATGACCCAAGACGGTTGAGTACGGCCGGCCACACTGTACTCGCGGGGGTTAAGTTATCGTACTCTTGGTGTTTAAGTGAAGGATATCCTGTCATGGTTTCGTTATTATTCATGGTGTTATTGTTGTTGTGTGTGTTATTGTTGGTATTGTTTTTGTTATTGGTGTTGATTTAGTTGTTATTGACATTTTAACCTTCAAAAACGTCTTCAGAATTTTGGTTTTGTGTCGATAAGAGTTAATTAGTATATAATTTACGTAACCCGATTATTTATAGATACAAAGTGTGTGTTTGTGTGTGTGTGTGTGTGTGGTGATAATTTGGATAGTTGTGGAAAGGCATGTGGAAGAGGAGTGTATGGGTGCACGTGTCCCCTATCGCTTTCCTCCCCCTCCCCTGGATTCGCCCTACTCTCTCTCTCTCTCTCTCTCTCTCTCTCTCTCTCTCAGTAGCCATGACCCATCCCTAGTACTGCTTAACTGAAGGAACTCTTCCCTAAAATACGTGTTTACCCCTGGGCTCTTGACGTCATTAGGTGGGGGGTAAGAGGAGGGGGAACAGGTGAATGTTGCTGGGGTTAATGTCATGGACCTCGTGACGTCATGGACCTCGTGACGTCCTAGGCCCTCCTGGTCGGTTAATGGTGGGATCTTATGAGTCATGACCACCAGCTTATTTCACCTGATGATTGAACACGTTTAATAACCAAATCTATCCTATTTTAACCTACCTTAACTCAGCTCAACCTAACATAAACTAAATAAACAAACTTAACCTAACCTAACCTAAGGCTCCATGAGATCCCAAATGTCTCATCTTTCTATTTCTTCAATTTCCTCATCATAAATCCTCTTCCTCTACCAAAAGAGAGAGGAGAGAGAAGGAAAGAGGAGTGTGTAGATGAGGGGAGGTGAGTGGGTGGATAAGATAGGGGGAGTGAAGTGGATGGGAGGAGAATGGGGAGCATAGAGGGGAGGAGAGGAGGAGGGTGGGGTGATAAGGATGGGGGAGGAGGCATCAAGTGGCAAGTAGGAGGAGGAGGAGGATGATGATGAGGTGGATGGAGAAGAAAGTGAAAGTGAATACAGGTAAGTAGGAAAGAATTGATAAGAGGTAAGCAAGCAGGGGTGGATAACAGGAGAAACATGCAAGAGGGGTAGTTCAAGAGGAGGAAACTGGAAGGAGGAAAGAAATGAATTAGGGCAGTGTAACGTGGTGAGAGTGAGTGAGTGAGAGCTTGAGTGAGTGAGTGAAAGTTAGAGAGTGAGTGAGAGCTAGAGAGTGAGTGAGAGCTAGAGAGTGAGTGAGAGAGAGCTAGAGAGTGAGTGAGAGCTAGAGAGTGAGTGAGAGCTAGAGCGAGTGAGTGAGAGTGAGAGAAACTGTTAAGATGATTCGGTGAAGGAAGATCATTGAAAGACTCGACTGGCTGAGGTTATATTAGTAGTAGCAGTAGTATATTCAATGTTTACTTCCTACAACAGGGAGTTTTCTTGTCATTCTTATTTACTTTTTTTTTAGTTGTTGATGGACTAGTGTAATTACGTACGTACCTTTTAGAAGACCTTAATTGTTTAAAGTCCAGTAAAATATATCAACGACGACTCAACCGTATTAGTCTCTCTCTCTCTCTCTCTCTCTCTCTCTCTCTCTCTCTCTCTCTCTCTCTTGTCTGGCTGTTTGTGTAGATGTTAAGTGTGAGTTTGTGTTGGGAAGGTTAGCTCCATAACGCGAGTGAGTGAAAGCTGTTAAACGCCACTGATGGGTCACTTGATAACTCTCACAGGATCGTGTTAAGTCTTTCTGTAACATTAGGCAATATATTTACGCAAAATATTAGATTCTTAACTGATACAGTTTTTAGTGTATGGAAATTATTTAGGGTTCTCGAATAAAAGAAAATCATCTTGTACTATGGAACTTGTTGATTACAGTGGCCGTTGTTGGATAAAAAGAAACTCCGACACACTGACACGAACAAAGGGACAGAAAAATTAGACAGATTAACACCTACCATAGACAAGACAGAGACGAGCCACCAAGACCTTCACCTACTCGCCTGCCCTAAGGACTAGTTTTTGTTCCAGTAGGACCAGTACTGACGGTATCACAACTCTGATACTGTACCCATTTTCTGAGACCTCATAAAGTGTAGTTTTAACGTGCCACATGTGCTACAGTGATCTTCGATATCAACTAACAATACGCTCTAGTTTGTTTTAGTGTTTTATTTGTTTATCTAAGTTATAAACATATAAATAAATATTTTTATTGGTTTTAAGGCTAACGATGAGTCTTGAGTTCGTCGTCATCAAGGGGAAGATTCCGTTCGTGTGGAATTCGATATTATTACGTTTTTTAATATATATTTTTATTTATAACCTTAGTGACGTGAGTCCCAGAACCTGATAATGATTCGGTTCTTGAACTTCAGGAAACTCGGTCTTTCCCAGCGAGGGGCTTTCCCTTAACCCACACGCAGGCAGACCACGATCATCCTTTTCGTGATCGACTTCCCGTGTAGCCTGTATAAAAATGTACATTACTAGATTGAATTTGTTTCTATTTCTAAGCAGAAAAACAATTAGAATTTGTATCAGTATGTATAAAAATGAGAATTACAGAATGAAATTGTACACTTAAAATACAAAAAAGCACTATGCTTTATGTATTTAACTAACAATTATGGTTACATTCGTCATGAAACTTTTATTTGTTTCGTCTAGTTAAACATACTAGTTTCATATAGTGTTGTTTAGATTAGATGCTGGTATAAGCTTCAACAACTAAGGTCTTATAAGTATTTCCACTAAGTTAAATAATTCCAATAGTCGTTAATAACAAAGGTTAAGGTTGACCATATACTGTAGTCTTCTTATTGAATTTAGTCGAATTGTGTCGCCTCAGTCAAGACAGGTTCGGCCAACAGATGGACAAAACGTTTACGGGCGTGAATTAATTGCCTGTTTGTTGTCGGGGAAGATATGAGGGTCTTTAAATCCCCTTTAACTATATTTAAAACTTTATTATTTTTGTGATTTAAATAAAAAAAAACTGAATATTGTTGGGCCAGGTCTGAAATCCACGAGTGAATTCCCGACATGAATTAAGATTAATTTTATTCTCATAAAAAGAAATGCAGAATTTTATACTTTAAAATTATACAGTAGATGCTTCACTTACCTTCCGGCCGTTGCAACACGTAGTGCGTGTTGGCCGCCTCGCAGATAAGACTGAAAATCCGGTTTAATCTCCTTCCCTTTTTCATGTATTTATTTTATCTTAATTTTACTCAGCTCCTACTTAAGAGGTCCAGGATTCGAGAATTCGCTGGTGAGTTTCGAACCCTTTTATTTATTTTATTTTTGTTAGAAGGTGAGCGGGTAGTGGCCACACCTACCAATGATAGTGGCTATACTGTAATACGTTTAGCGTCTATCTCTCTAAGACCACTTGGTAGGGCTGTGTAGCTCCTCCAGACGTATTTAAGGGTAAGAACTAGAAACCTGTCCTGGGAATATTGTTTTGTAAATCCTGTTTTAAATTCTATTGCATATAAAACGAAAAGTATTATGGGGGAGATATTTCAATTTAGAATTGTATGAAATGTATATAATTTTTTTTTTACGGCTGTACCATGTCTTAAACAATTGGTGCTGGGATAACATTAAGTCGGTATGATAGGTCATGTTTGGCTAGACTAAAATTTGTGCTATGTTATATTACGTTACGCCAGGCTGTGATAGTTTTGCTAGGTATTGCTGGAATGTGATTTTACTGGTTGGCTTTGCGAGGTTACCACGTTATCACATGAACGAAATCTCGGCTTAGGGAATTTTATTCTATTTTATTTTTTTCGTGTACACATTTCTTTAGTTATTATCACGACTATGCGTGAGAACAGGTACCTATCATTTCAGCCCTTATAGAAGTGTGATTATCATATACATCACCCATCACACCTGCCTTACTTACCTACTGGGACAAAAAAATCTAACCCATCTACCTTAACTGTCAACCATTTCTACCACCGCCACTTGTCACACCTACTAACCAACGCCTACGTAGGTACACCCATCTACCTCTTTCATCCATTCACGTATTTTCCATTATCATCATTTATTTCCCATACCTCTCATAGTCCTCTTTTTTTTGTCTGACACCTGAATCCTATCTCCATTGTTCTTCCCACTCACCTCTTACCATTTCACATCTTCACCCTTTACTTACCACCAATACTGTTTAATCTTCATTCTGTTTCTCCCTCGTCTTCCAAAGCCACCATTCCCTCTCCATCCAACATTCCTTACTCCCATTCACCTTCCCCCTTGCCGACCTTACTCTCCCCTACTCCCCTCTACCCACACGTACCCTCTCTCCCCCACTCCCATCTACCCACACGTACCCTCTCTACCCCAGCCACACCACTTTCACCCGTGATAACATCGCCAGCTGGAGTGATGAAAAATAACACGGTCTTGTTTTGATGGCCACTTGAACAGGTGCCAATAATTCCTCCCAGGTGCACTGTGACTCAAACACAGCCTAGTGTTTAGTAGGTTGTAATAATAAAAATGTTTGTAGAGGTGTTATATGTTCTGTTGAGCTCTAGACGATTGCATTACCCCTTGCCTACTAAATATCCAGTAGGGTTTCTGGGAATGAACAGAAATTCGCCGTATTATCTTCATAAATGGAGACCTTCAATAGAGATAATTTTTATACTCGGAACACTTGCTGCCCGTGAATGCTTCTTTGTTGAATATTTCAGTCAATATTCGATCCTTTGACATACAAACATGTATTTTCTGTTATGACAAACTGTGGTTTATTTTCCCCAAGACATATTTTGATGAGCTTTAAAAAAAAATAAACGTAAACCAAACCTTAACGGGAAAGCTTAAATGCGGCTTTTTTTTTTTTTAGCCTTGTTTCATAAATGCTCGCAAAAACTAGTTCCATCGTCTCTCGCCCGTGGGGAAGCCTCGCTCTACTTGAACTCTCACTTTCCTGGGCCTCGACTCTCAAATTTCATATACTGTACTGTACACGTCATTTTTTTATTAAACTCGAGTGAGAATATATTTAACTGATCCACATAGTCTACAACACTCTAACGCATTCCCATAAAAATCGTATCTAAATAAGTAAATAGCCCACATAAGCTAGGATAAGCTATTACTGTAGGTTGATGGTCAGAATAACGTTGAAAATGCTGAGGAACTCTTAACGTAACCAGGTGTACCTATTACCCCCTATTACGTGGAAATTTCTGAAGAACAATAATAATTTGAGAATTTGTTAGCCTCGTGCGCGATGTGTCGACTGCTCTTACCTATGACATCCCTGGAGGAGTAATTTACATCAACAAAACTATTCCGTTAGTTATAAAAAGCCCAATTGAAGACACCAGTAAAATATAAACGATTGGTTGAATCTCTAGCGTAGGGCCTGTGAATGTATATATGGTGGTAGATGGCGAATTTCTCTGTTATGATGCCACTAGAGGGAGGGGGGAGGAAGAGAGAATGAGTTAACAAGTTAGATAGGGAGAGAAAGACTTAGTTAGGTGGGGGGGAGAGAAAATGAGTCAGATGGTATGAGAATGAGTCGGAGAGATGGAGGGAGGGGAGTCAGGGAAGAAGGAAGAATAAATGAGTCAGAGTTGGGGTGTGAGAATGAGTCGGAGAGATGGTGTGAGAATGAGTCGGAGAGATGGTGTGAGAATGAGTCGGAGAGATGGTGTGAGAATGAGTCGGAGAGATGGTGTGAGAATGAGTCGGAGAGATGGTGTGAAAATGAGTCGGAGAGATGGTGTGAGAATGAGTCGGAGAGATGGTGTGAGAATGAGTCAGACATAGTGTGAGAGAGAATGAATAGGAGATAAAGGAAGAGAATGAGTCAGAAATGAAGTGGGAGAGAAAATAAGTCAGACGGAAAGAAAAAGAAAACAATGAGGACAAAAGGAAGTAAGCTACATTATCACGCTTTTATTATATTCACTGTGGGGTGGAGGAGGGCCAGGTTGCGTCACTGCTGAATCACGGCAGGGTCAAGTTCCATCTGGACCTATTGTGTTCCTTGTATCTTCTATGGTCCCCATCTACATTTACCCCACCTGACCTAGATCTATTGCGTGACCTTTTTAAAGTGGGTGGTCTTGACCTGTCACTCTTTCCTTCGTTGTTGACATTGACATAACTTGACACAGTTTGACCTATTTTGTTTCTTCCCTGACCTGGTTTATATATATCTTATAACCTTATTTTTTGTTCTCTCATATATCAGTGTATATAGTTTCTTTGACTCGTTCACTTTAATCGTTTCGTATACCAGTTAAACTTCCCATTGGCCTAACTCTTCGATATTCTTGACACATTTTTTGCACGTTTTTCAACAGTGGCCCATATCACCTAACCATGTACTAATCTCCTCTCATTCTGTGTCTCCGGCAGGATTTCACATGACGCCCAAACTGTCGCACGTGTTCCCTGAGTCGTGCATGTTGATCGTGTTGGGCATCGTGATCGGCCTGCTGCTCTTCTACACGCAGGCGGCTTCCGTGTCCCCGCTCACCGCCGACGTCTTCTTCCTGTACCTGCTGCCTCCGATCATCCTTGACGCTGGCTACTTCATGCCCAACCGCCTTTTCTTCGATCACCTGGGTACAATTCTCGTCTTCGCTGTCATCGGCACCATCTGGAATGCTCTCACCATTGGTAAGTGCTGCCATCTTTGTATGTTTTTTGTGTGTGTTTTTTAGAAGTTATGAAAGGACTGCAAACACCATAATTAACTTAAAAAGGGCACACGCCATTAACTGTTGTGATAAGCATCGTATTAAGTTATAAATCTCACTTACCTTCACATATTTTGACAACACGTATAATGTGAACGTCACGACCAACAATTTTGTTTTTCAACGTAATTTGGGGCGAGGCAGATGGTCCAGTAGTGTAAGAGCAACACGAAGGAAAGGCATTGTAAAATTCCTTTCGTTTCCCAAGACGCACGAGCGTGAGGGGGAGGGGTAGGCTCGGGTGCCGTACAAGACATTCGGGATAATATCTGGATACTTTAGAAGACGTGACCCTTGTAGTATTGGAATATATGGTCACGAGTACTGACACTTGATACTCGGTAGAAAGTGTTTCCCCATATATAGTACACTAGCGGAGACATGAAGTAGGGGTAAGAGGGGCTGCGTCTCCTTATATAAATACTTATAGTCCACTAATATACCGTAATAGATTATTCAACATTTTTATCTTTATCACTGATCACCCGACTGCCAGCTGGATCTGCAAGTGCCCTCCTTCCCACACACTCCCCTGAAGAGATCCTAAATTTGTCCGCGTCCATATACAGCAAGGCAAATCAGTTAAAATTGTTAAGAAATACCTTGTATATCAGATCTTATGCTTGAGTTTATGTAACCTCTGTTTTATCATCATATTAGTTATCATATTTTATTTCCTGCATATTTTACCATTTAATATGTATAATACTATTTTATTAGTAGTAGTAGTAGTAGTAATACTATAACTTATTGGGTGATGAAATTATGTTGGCAACTTGTTCTGCTATGATGAAATGCATAATATTGTGGAATTTCTCTCTCTCTCTCTCTCTCTCTCTCTCTCTCTCTCTCTCTGTGATTTAGTGGTCAGTAAAATTTACAAAAAGAGAATAATACTCTGGTGTATGAAATATGTCTAACTCTACCAGTATTTATAAAATCAGTACTAACGACCTGGATTCTCACACTTGCATTAAATTTCCTCATACTGGAAATTCTGCGCGTCAAAAAACGCCGCCTCCTCCCCCAAAACATTCAAGTCATTCTGAATGATATGTAAAATCACTTTAAGGTTTCCTATTTAAACTGATTGATTATAATATATTTTTATTCGTAGTTCTATTTTTTACTTTTGCACTACGGCTATATTAAAAGATTGCAAGAATTAATAATGATAATAATAGTGATGGTACATAATAATAATAATAATAATAATAATAATATATTTTGACTGAAATTTCAAAGTAAATACTGATGTGAATATGAAAACAATGTCGCTAATATTATCTACTCGGCGCAGACTAACTAATGCCACTTAACACGAATTACTTTAGTAAAAAAAAGAGAATCTATAATTGTATTGTAAACAGATATGTATAAAAACATATAATTATTATTATTATTATTTATTTTAAAGAAAACACGGAGGCAGGTCATTGAGGGTGGTGTTGCCAAATGAGGTGCAACTAATTACTGTACTGTTTACCAGACTGAACCCGGAATGTTTTTTGTGTGTGTGTGTGTGTGTGTGTGTGTGTCATTTTCATTCTTTCAATGTCAAAACTTATAAGCATTAACTTACTTGCGCTGCAATAAGATATTGGGGTTATATAAATGGCGTCGACATTCCACTTAGACTCGATCATAAATAAAGCAAATTCATTTTTATCCTTAATTACTGATACAGTATATGGAAAATAATAAATATATGTGTATTTTAAGATGCGGGTGATGGAGGGCAGTACAGAGGTCATGTCAAGGGTTTTCAAAGGTGACAGTGTTGTTTTGGAGCCTGTGTATGTACTATATGTTGAGAGATGTCAATAGTGTACATCTTGAGCTTAAATCTCACTGGAGGCGTGACATTGTTTAGGCCCAGACGTACCCTAAAACATCATCTTTTTACACATACTTACTTACTTACATGAACTATAACATTACGGGAAGAATACACCATATGTATACAACCATTAAGAGTCCGCAGTGACGTTAACAATTAAAAGAAATGAAGTCCCAAATTACTAATGGGTTAGTGACTCAGTGACAGGTTTTCTGCTTATCTTTGCAAAACGTTTAGGAGTTATTGGATGGAGAAATTATATTGGTGTTTAATATTATGATGAAAAATAGAAACGCAAGAGACACTTTTTTTTTTTAAGTTTTGAGTTATTGTTGTCTAGAGTATGATTGGTAAAAGCTGTCTCGGTTTACATGCTTGAAGACCTTAGTAATGTTGAAGAAATGTTTTTAAAGTTGACAGCAACAACAATGTGGACTAGCTTCTGTTTCCCGGAACACCACCCATGTGACGTCACAGTGAGGCTAATTGCCGGATGTCACAAGGTAGTTGATGGGAGGTCGTCTTTCTCTGTTAAACTAATTAAACAACAACGTTTGCTGTACTTCCGCCTTGGGAACACTGAGTCAAAGAGACAGAAATACAGACATACAAACTCAGATACAAAAATAAGAATCTTTTTGTTTTTTTCATAATACAATTATTAATGGTTTAATTATATACTGTACAGTACTGTATTATAATTATACTTTATCTCCCTATATGGATCACATGAAGACTAGCCCCCAGCTTATTTTACCTGATGATTAAACACCCAAATTCTACCTAGGGAGTTTAGCAAAATTACTTTTATTTTTTACTTTTATCCTCTTCACCATTGATCGGCTCGTTAGCCGCTTGGGCGATCGGTCACGTCTCTGTTAAGCACTGTTGGCAAGTACTGGGCATGCACCGGCTCCTGAATATACCTGAACCCGCTCCAGTGTTGGTTAAGTTTGGCTAGGTTAGGTTTGGTTAACATTAGGGTGGTTAATCTAAAAGGTGAGATAAACGGAGGAGGCCAAATCTTCAGGTGAATCCTTTTTATATATTAAGCTATTTATTTCCCCTTGATTATCCCCCTCTCCCGACGCAGGTATCACCATGTACGCAATAAGCTTGACTGGTCTGTTCGGCGAGAGCATCCCGGTTCTACACATGTTCCTCTTCTCCTCCCTCATCTCCGCTGTGGACCCCGTCGCCGTTCTCGCCGTCTTCGAGGAGATCCATGTCGAGGAGGTCCTCTACATCCTTGTCTTCGGAGAGTCGCTGCTCAACGATGGTGTCACTGTGGTGGGTATCAATTAACCTCCTTCCTGGACCTGTTCCTCCTACACTCCTTTTTTTCTCTCTTCTACCTCTCTCACTCTCCTTAATTGAATCCTCTTCTTCCCTTTTTCCTTCTTAGCTGCTGCCACTGCCTCCTCTTGACCCTGTTCCATGTCGATATTTCTATTTACTTGATGCTGTAATATGAATATGCTGTATCATAATTTATTATAACATGATGTAATGTCAGAAATGCAAGCATATACTGGTACAGAAAATCCTGTTAATATCTGTACTGAATTGTATGTATCACCGCTTCTAAAAAAAAGACTAAACTTTCTAAAGCATATTTTGGGGACGAGTTAAAAATTATGTGTGTTGTCGGTTATATACATTTAGGATTATATTCAGTGAAATTCTGACAAATTTGCATGAACTGTCAAACCAAATGTCACCATATATGCTGGACTGCTATGTTGCTTTTGTAATCTAGTTTACCTGTTCTTGTAGGTGTTGTATCACTTGTTCGAGGGGTACAGCGAGTTGGGAGAAGACAACATTATGTTGGTGGACATTGCCAGTGGTGTTGCATCCTTCCTCTTGGTCGCCCTCGGAGGCACTGTCATTGGCATCATCTGGGGTTTCCTTACTGCCTTTGTAACCAGGTAAGGTCAGGTGGCATAAACGATTCTTCCTCATCCTTCTAATAAGTCACAACTTCACTTTTTTGTGGAGGCAGTGTAACACTGACATTCCAAGGAGGTACGTACTGCTATTCGTATCAGTTTTTGTCGGTATAGTAGCATAGTGGACCCTCGAGTCCCAGGAGGTTCTACCATCATCAGCTGGGTGTCCTCAGCACCCTCGATACCAGGTGAAGTTGATAACTGTTACAGTTTCTCATTGTACTTTTCATCTGTTGTAGTTTTATAAACATGATGATCTGTCCCAAGCTTTCCTCAGTGCCTTCATCAACAGGTAACTCGAGCAACCTGGTGACTTTATAGTTCTGATGTTTTATTTTTTTTTATTAATATTTGCTACATTTACCACATTAGTATGTACTCGAATCATCTCATGAAATATATATCAGCTATTTCATTTTTAATAAGCATTTTCTGTGTGCAGCTTATTGGCCAGTATATTTTTATAATGTCTCATCATCATTACACTGTTACACTAATTTAACCCATTACTGTTTGTTATGACCACTTGACACTGTTTAACATTATCTGTCCCCACAGGTTTACCAGCCAAGTGCGTGTAATAGAGCCCATCTTTGTGTTCGTCATGTCCTACCTCGCTTATCTTAACGCTGAGATTTTCCATCTGTCTGGAATTTTGTCGTAAGTTCTCCCCTGCCCACTGTCTCTTTGATTACTACACAGTTGTGAATGATAATCTCTCTTAGAAGTTTAGACACATTAAGATTGAAAATATTTTGTATGACCATTTCATCATAATATTTCAATCTTGTTTTCATTTGTATTGCCCTCTGCCCCAATAGGATCACCTTCTGTGGCATTACCATGAAAAACTACGTGGAGCAGAACATATCTACCAAGTCCCACACAACCATCAAATATGCAATGAAGATGTTGGCATCATCCTCAGAAACTGTCATCTTCATGTTCTTGGGAGTTTCCACAGTTCAGAGTAAACACGATTGGAACACCTGGTTTGTGATCTTCACGATCTTCTTCTGCTCTATATACAGAATCCTTGGTGAGTATTTATGGATATTCATATGCTGATGCAGTACTGTAATAAATTTGATGTTTGTTACAAAAAAAATGAGGATGGTTGTAAAGTGCTCATATGATGTACATATCAGTTAAATACGATAATTTTTCAGGTTAACTAACTTTATTGAGATGGCATTTACAATTAAATGAACCATGAATATTTATCAAATATATCCATTATAATTTTTAATATATGAGTACGGTACTGTACATGGTTAAGTTTTTGTTTACCGGGTATGTTAAAAAGTTATTGTTCATTAAAATGTGTTAGGAAATCTTCAACATACAGTGCATTGTACTGCCAGGAGATTCTGTATTACTTGATTAATTTAATCCCTATTAACATTAACCTCCTTCTCCCCAGGTGTATGGATTTTCAGTACTATGTGTAATCGATTCCGTGTGAAGAAAATTGCCTTTGTGGACAAGTTTATCATGTCGTATGGTGGGTTAAGAGGTGCTGTAGCCTTTGCACTGGTGCTGACCATCAACAGTCACCACATCCCCCTGCAGCCCATGTTCCTCACTGCCACAATTGCCATGGTGTACTTCACTGTCTTTATCCAAGTAAGAGTCTTGGGTTACTTCCTCTCTAATGTTATACTGCACTGTTGTCTCACATCTAATGTCCTAACCCCTTCACTAAGGGGATGCCTCTTTTAACATTTTATTCGGCTAGCACCAGACGATTTTCTTCAGCTCTGAGAGGAACCTGTATACAGGGGATTAAAGTATGTTCACATTTTTATGTTAGATATTATAAATAAATAAATAAATAAATTTTGATGATTACCACAAGATTATGGTGAAGTTCTGTCTTCCAGAACATACAGTACCTGATGTGCATAATGCATAATTTTTAACTTGACAGTTCTGGGGTCATACAGACTCTTTCTGCATGAAAGAAACCTAGACATTTAATTAATGTTTTTTCAAGAAAATACTGTACAGGTATACATAAAATTTATTTGGAACAGTTAATTAAAGTGTGGGATTACCTATTTTTTGTTGTTATACAAACATTATCATTAGGAATGTAGAGGATAATCAAAGTAAAATTTTCTTTATAGGGTCCAAGTCTCTGAAAAAACTCGGTCATACAAGATGCCCAGGCTCAACACAATCCTACACTGTCTCCATTTCATATTTTCATTCCTTGTTTTCTCACACCAACTTGCAGTTCCCTTACCAGCTGAGTGGTACAGGCATCCTAATTAATTTCTCATGTTAGATGAATTTCCTTTTAATGTAAGGAAAATACAGTTGGATACTTACAGGAGCCAAACCATCATGTAGTACAGTACAGTACAGTATTGTACATGTTGTAAAGTTTGACCCTACTTTGCTATAATCCAGGGAACATATTGGATTGAAAACATCGTTGGACAACAATAATAAAGCATTTAACTTTATCAGCTATACCACTGATTGGCTGTGTGATTGATAGTACATGATAGAGTATTACAGTATATTAACTCTATGATCATGACAAATGCTTTGGCCTTACCTTCAGTAATTAAGAAATTGTTTTCTCCCCACAGGGTATCACAATCAAGCCACTTACTGAACTGCTGGGAGTGAAGAAGGCTGAGAAGCGAACACTCACCATGAATGAGCGACTTCATGAGAGGGTAAGTAACTTAGTACAGTATATCCTTGTTTATATGATATTATGCCAGAATTGTTAACATACAGTATTTTATTTTAGTTTACGTATTTCTATTTCTGATCAGTTTAAGTACTAACCTGGTGCCGCTGTACTTATTAATATAACTCACAGTGAAATGATCACACCATATATTGTTTTCAGTCAATGGATTACATCATAGCAGGCATTGAAGATGTCATGGGCAAGCATGGAAACATTCAAATCAGAAATAAGTAAGTCGGTCCCTGGAAAACTGCTATAGCTCCTTCAGTAAAATTATGATACATGTTACTTTGCCTTGCCAAACACCTCATTATCCATCCTGACTTAACTTTTAATTTGCATTACCTTACATCTTAAGATTGAAAAAAAAAATTATAGTAAAACAATTTAACAACAAATTTATCTCAGGTTCAAGCGGTTCAACAACAAATACCTGAATCCCTTCCTGGTTCGTGAGAAGAACGTTGTCGAGCCTAAGTTCCTGGAAACCTACAGCCAAATCAAGATGCAAGAGGCTATGAATTACATGGCCACTAATGGCAATTCACCCAGCAACATCGAATCATTCACCACTTTACTGAGAAATGCCACCACTCATCCACAGTAAGTCTCTCATCATATATTATAGGTGCTGTATGAGAAAGTTGCTGACACTTAAATGAATTTTCTAACCCTTAATGATTGATTCATCTGATTTCATAATGCTAAGGATGAATGAGTAATGCCTAGTGAAGGAAGTGTGTGTAAACGAACTTGATTCTGTATACATGTAGCAGGACAAGGAAAATGTTCAAGTGAAAAATAAATCATGCTTTATCTTTACCCGGTACTTAAAAATTTTTATAAATAAAACTAAGACAATAATTAATCTCTTATTACAGTTCACTTCTTTTTTGACATTTTTATTATTTAAGACAAGGATTTGTTTTATTTTATTTATTTTTGCATGACTGAGTTTCAGCTGCGATAACAAACCTGACAAGTGCTCTACTGTACTCTACTGAATACCAATAGCTATGTATACAGTACGTATATGTGTAAATATTCAGTAGGGATTTTGTCTCGCTAAATTATATATCTTATTATTTCATTCTCTCAAGAAACCACCAAGGGGAGTGGAACCTTGATGTTGGAGAGCTGCAGTACAACCCCACTGTGAGAGACATGAATGATGCCAAATTCCACCATCTCCTTTCGAATGACTACAAACCTGTAAAGCGGGTGAGTGTTAGCTCCTGGGAAGTGCAAGCCATCTTTTTCTTTCTTTTCTTTTATCCTCTTCACCACTGATCGGCTCGTGAGCCGCTTGGGTGATCGGTCACGTCTCTTGAAGATACATACGGTATATTCTTGTAATAAATGTCTTTCACCAATAAAAGTTCCTGCTGATCTCTCTCATTAACATTTAAAACAGTACAGTATACAATACTGTACTGAAATGAGATATGCAGCAGTTGTTGAAATGTCACTATCAATCCAGTTTCTTACTTGTTTTGAAGTATCTGTGAGATTTCAAGATATTTGTTTTCAAAGATATAATTGCATTCGTTATTGGGTAATCTTGGTCAAATTACCTTAGTGTTTACCAAATTTATTTACCTGCATTATCTAGACACATGAGTAGGGTGTGGTATACTTTACTCCCACGGCCTACACGTGTCATAGTAATGTACTGTACCTGCACTGTTTATATTTATGCAGAACTGTTTAACTGCATACAGCAGTTTCTATACATGCTTATCAAATTGTAATCCTGCACGACATGTTATTGAATAAATATTATTATTATTATTATTATTATTATTATTATTATTATTACTATTACTATACAGTAGTTCAACTAGATGGTTGATAACATACTAATGATGAACTTCCCCCAGCACCGTGGTTCAACTTACAAGCGTCATGCAGTGAAGGAAGACGATATACAGACACACACAGATGTCACCCACCAGAACATGTACCTCCACACACGCCAGTTTGTTAGTAACACCTGGAAGAATAACAAAAAGACCCAAAAACCAGTAAGTTGAAAATACTAAATTGCATACAGTATATATTTGTACAGTACAGTGTATATTTATAAGTAATAATGTATATTGAGCATTTTGTGATGGGGAATTAAAGCAGTTCCTTATCATAAAGATAATTTTTATTTTTATTTTTTCATCATGTGTAAATGCTGGGGTGCTTTTGTATAGTGTATTTTGATTTTTGAGAAAGAATAGCAAGATCCAAGCACTTTTCAGTTCATTAACATATGCTGTACCATCTATCATAAACACAACCAGCGATGTACAGAATTTTTTGTAAGTTACAGTATATTACAAATCTAATAACCAGTGGTGATTTAGGATTATGACGGAGATCAGCTCAAGCCCGAGCAACTACCAGCCGTACGGTTCTCTGAAATGGTTCAGTTTTTTGACAATCTGGAGAGCATCATCCAGGTAACCATAATGGGAGCAGTATATGCCAGGGTACACCTCTTGTTTTTACTATTATAATTCATAACACAACCCAGAGGCCTGCAACATAGCCGGTAACCCATCAGTTATGTTTTATAATAGTAAAATGTTGCTGGAACCCTTGCCATTAAGTTCCCATTGAGTTGTGCATCAAGTCTTGTGTGACATTTGTACTACCTGACTCTTAGCATACAGAGACATTAATTGTGTTGTGGTTTGCTTTAGTACTAGATATAATAACTTTGCAGTATGGCATCATTTACCACATAATTCTGCCAACTGGGTATACATTCTAACTATCAAACCGACAAATGCATGATGACCAGTGAATGTGTTTTGTGTTTATTTTCTTCGTGTATCTATGCAAACAATATTCTATTTTTTACAGATTGAACAAGCAAACAATACTGCATAAACAAATCTTTTCAAAACCTTTACAGTATATACAGTATATGTTATACTGTACATATCTATATAGTATTTATAAATACAGTATAGATTTGATGTTTGTGTCACAATTCTATAGTAAAGGAACATGCGAGTGATTCTAACCATAATAATTCTCACAGAAATATAGCATGATGTGTTAATTCCACAGATTAATTTTCTTCCACATATGGGTGCATCAGTTTGCATGATAGTAGGGACATATGGATTAGAATTAACTTTTCATAAGCACTGTAAAACAAAAAGTGTTTTCCTTAGAGCATGTGGAAGGTATTGTACTGTAGCTTGTTGTTAACTCTTACCGTTATGATGGTGCATGAGCTACTAGTATAACAATTATCACTTATGGTTGTAGACGAGTTGGTGATGGGATTATGAGTCTAATGAAGTGTATTGTTGTGCTGTAGTGAGAAGGAGTACAGTACTGTATTGTATAGTGAGGAGCCCTTCCCACCTGTTGTATATATGATTCATTACTTGTAAATAACTCTGTCATATACAGTACACTAAATCTAGTACCTGTACTATATACCGGTAATGCATATTAATAACCCTCAACCCAAAATGATAAGTTTTCTTCACTTTTATGATTACTTTCCTCTCTCCTTATTTATAGATGCCAAAAATCTATTCATGCACACTTTATAGATCTGGTTTAGACCATAGTCGTTTATTGTTTGTGAAAATTAACATTCTTCACGTCAACAGTTTGATTTGCCACAGGCTCTTATTGCAATGGTGGTTGGGGCATATTTCTATTGTGAAACTAAAGTCATAAGTATTATGACTGCATATTTTCTAATGCATGACTTTCATAATATCTCCAGCGTAGAAGAAAATGCACGTTGGCATTGGAAACCTTTAAGTTACTAAATTGTAAATACTTTCTTTATAAAGGTCACCATCACTTGTAACAAGGTGGTAATGTAGTATAAAGGTGGGAAGTAGTATGTTTAAAATCCAACCCCCAAACAACAGATAAGTTTTGAGGTGTCAGTTCTGTGCTCTGAGGTCAGACCATTATTCTAATCTTAAATAAGTTTTTATTTGACCTAGTTCAGATATTAATTGATTTTGAATTCTGCAGACAGAGAATGGTGTTGTGAAGCAGAACAAGGGTCTAGAGGACACCCACTCATCCTTCCAGAAGAACGGATCAGCAATAAAACTTAAAAGTGGTGAGTCTTGGCTTTGTAAAAATGTCACTTGCTGGTACAGTAGTTACACATTGCACGCCGTGTTATTTTCTTAGGAGTCAATAAGTCCTTGATATGGTCATGTCATGTGTATTGATAAATATTGATAAATGACAAATTTAAACAAATTTCATGTGAAACTATATACTGTACAGTACAATGCATATACTGTACATAAATATGTGCCTGGCTCATAATATTTGCTCAGGCTAAGAAATTTAATTGAGTACAGTATACATCTGACTTAATGTTACATATTATCACTGAAAAGTATTATGGTCATATCACTAAAGGAACTTTGAGACTTTATCTCCCACACAGCAATGTAGTTCACTTAGTTCTGCAAATAACAGTCACTTAACTCCCTGAGTTTGAGATGAATGTAGAATATACTAACTGGTATCTGTCTACCTGAATGTGTTATATATTCTGTAAACAATCCCCCACGGTAACCACCAACTGCACTCATTCACATATGTACCAAGTTTAACTGTTGCCTTAATTTATCTAAAAAAAAAATATTTTCTTGCTGAAGAACTGTTGACCCTCCTGTCTCCTGTAGGCTACTGGTTTTATTGTATGTGTTGCAGTGTCTTTTTTTTTTAGTTTATGGTATACTGTACTGTATGTTTTTTAGTACTGTACAGTACTTTATCTATAACCAAGTTATTGACTGCTGAATAAGCTGGCACTAATACTGCATAAACATTTCTAATTTGTTTAACCTAACAATTTTTATTTATTTTACGAGAAGATGGAATGAGTTTGATTTTTGCATGCCTGTACATGTGATTCTGTTAACCCTGGCAGACTACATGGCCCACGTGTTGCGGGACAACCCTGCCTTTGAAGATGACGATGGCATGATGCCCTACGACTACAACTCTGGTGAGGCACGAAAGGCATTTTATATCTAACAATATTCATTTTCAGTTGTCTTCAAGGCCACCTAATTATGATAACTATAGTTTTTTGTATTCTGTAGTAAATGTGTAAATGAATTAATACTCTATTGTACAGTACTGTATACTGTACAGTAGTTCCTCGCCAACTGCAAGGGTTAGGTTTCTGAAAAATCCCATGGTTTGCAAATCCGCAGTTGGCAAGACTAAAGGCTTCTGGGAAAAGGGGGTTAGGTTCAATGGCTGTAGATAATACTCATCAAAGCCTAACTAAGTTGTGTATTCCCTCACTAAACTATTGTACACTTAATTAAATTTGAGTCAAATACATATAAAATAGCTTAGTATATTTTAAATAGTCATCGAGAGTATACTGTACATGTACACACAATCGTTCATACAGAATGTGTAAAAAAAAAAAGATACCATCATAAGGTCAAAAACGATTATTACTTCCATGGGAGTTAGTGTCAGATCCTGGGAAGGGGAGTGGGAGGAGGGTAAGGTGTCAGGGAGCAGACCTTGGAGGGATAAAGACGCCACAGCAATCCACGGATAGTCGAAATTCAATCCCATGGTTGGTGAAATGGTATATAGTACAGAATAAAAACCGTGGCTACCTGGAATCCAGGGATGGGGAATTCCGTGGTTGGCGAGGGTCTACTGTAATGACATAATAAAATTATTTACTTAAATTATTGATATGGTAGTTTGGGGGGAAGTTGTAAACCTGAAATAGATAGTTTTATATACTGTACGGCATTTACTGGCAACCCAACAAGACATAATGCTGAAAATACAATATTCGTCATACAGCTTCATAACCATTGGTGGGAGCTATACTGTATGTTGTACCTGGAATTATGGTTTTTATGTTTAGTTTGAATATTTTTATGTGAAGCATGTATAGTGCACAAATAGAAAGTGTTAATTGTCATCTACTGTTGATTTGGGTAACTAAACCAATTTCCCAATTCCTGCCCAGGATATCAGTTTTCCTGTCAGATTTCTCACCTCCCACATCATTGTAAAGAAACTGTTCTCATTGAATTTCCAACTTAGGACATTTTTATAATGATGCTTCTCATTATTTTTTTTTCCAATCCCATCCCTCAAAAGAATATTAATGATAAATAAATAAAATTGAGCTAAACACAATTTTTTTTACATTCATTATGAGTTAATGGGTTAATTGTTAAATGTCTATTGGTTAAAAAGTTAATAATTCGATTATTTCTCAAAGGTCTTATACCGGTATGTAATTATCTTAAAAAAAAATAGAAGGTCAAAGATGCCATTGACCAATTGAGTCACAATTACTTATTCCCTGTACAGATGATGCACCAATCTTCATCAAGCGAAAATCAACACGAGGCCCTACCATGGCAGAGACGGCATTACCATGGAAAAGATACTCAGATGGTATGTGTTGAACTGGTATTTTCTGGTCATACAGTATGTGTTTGAATTGTTCTAGTGGAAAATCCTTTGCAGAACTCTAACAGGCCATATATATAATTATATGTTTGATAATCAACAATTTCCAGCTGTATTTATTAGAGATATTACTTATGTTTCATGTACAATATAATATTTTGAACAAGGGTAGACAACATCTTCAGTAATCGTATAAAGACTAGTCTAAACATTATTGTCAAAAGTCTGATAAGAGTTATACATTGTACCGGTAATTAAGAACTGTACCTGTGTAGTAAATTGTTCCTGAACAATATCATGTTTGAATTATCATAAATTTTTAAGTGTCGAAGTTTTTTTTTAATTGAAAAAACAAAAAAAAAGAACATCTATGATATGATTTTTCCTTGAGTTAGACTATGTAGTCAGTCTTTAATACAGTACTGTACTGTATTACATATCATATACTATAATGAATCATGTTTATTATACTTTAGTGTGCTGCTGGACAACACTGTCCCACTGTCTGTTATTTTTTATCTTAATACAGAATATATATTTTCCTTTCCTGTAGGCTTAAAGTTAATGGAGGTTTTCATGTGTTTATATTTACAGATGATGTTCCTACATCTGCACGGAAAGTGCAACGATCAATGAGCATCGCACCAGATGAAGGTATGTAAAGTTAAACATTAAATGCTTGGAGTCCACTATCGGATTCGTTGTTTGTAATCTACACTACCACTTGACATGAAAAGATTGGGTGTTAGTGCTGCTCTTGACTGATGTGTGCATGTCCTCCGAGATGAATGAGACATTTTTGTGTGAACAAGACTTGTACTGTGTATAGAGAGATAGCAATTCTTGGTTTAGGGAACTTCTGTTTGTTTTTTAAGTTGAGGAGTTGACTGATGAATTGGTTAAAAGAGTAAACAAGGCTGTTGCAGATCATCAGGAAAAGAGATACTCAAGAGACGAAAATAGATGAAACTGGATTCTTGTTCGTTGCCAAACTAGAGCAAGCTGGGAAAAAGATCCTCGCTAAGACTGAAGAAGTAGCCGATAGGATAGAGGGAGTAGTTAAGAAGAGCTATGCTCGTGTTGCAGCAGGGTCTTCCAGCAACCAGGGACTCTGCAGAAGAATGTTGAAAAGATTACAACTACTATAGGCCTCCTGATATGGGAGAGGAGGAACACCAGGAATGACTCAAATGCAGGAACAATATAATTGTGTTTGGAGTACCTGAGAGTCAGTTGGAGGAGGCTGAAAGAAGGACAATGCATGATTAGATGGAGTTTCAGAATATTTGTGCAGAGGCTCTGAACCTGTCGACTCCCCTTGTGATGTGAGGAGGCAAGGACAAAGGCAGAGGAATAATCCCTGCCCCCTCAGGATCACACTAGAGAATTTGGGGGCATATTCATAAACCCAAATCACACGGTAATGCAGAGGGAATGGAACAAGAACTCCTGAAGTGCATGAAACAGAAGTGGGAGGAATGGATGGAAAAACAGAGACGGGTGTGGATGGGTTATATACAAGGGGAAAGTGGAGGCAAGTGTACCAGTACAGAACCAGGGGACAGCAAGACACACTGCACCCACATGACCTCCCACCCAGGTGGAGGTGAGCATCATGTAAACAATGTCATCTCTAGCCACACCCCACAAAATACAGTGAGTTTAGTAAACGAGACAGCTGCTGAGAATGGTGGGATACCTGAGTCACCACCAAGATAGAGACTTACTGAGGACACTTTTCCTTGATAAGAGTTTGAAACTTTACTCAAGACATATCAACCTGATGCAGTAGGTGTTGTAGAACAGTTGTACAAGAACAGGAGAATCGAACCGGAGGAATGCGAGTCCAATATACTGAAGATGAATTTGACTCATTTACGAACCTTTCTCAAGCAACTTGCAAAAGGGGTGTGGTTATCTATGCTATGCAAGACCTTAAAGCCAGCCAGGTGAGGTTGCAGGGGGAGGATGATTTTGAAGAATCAAAGTGGTGTAAAATTAAGCCAATGGGGAGAGACTTGCTCCTTGTTGGATGTATCTACAGATCCCCAAAATGTAGCTTATTAAACCAAAGGAACTTAAGAGTCTTAATTGACAATTCAAACTGTGAGGGCAAACTTTTTCGGAGTGAGAATTGTGAACTCTTAGAACAACCTGCCAGAGAGTGTTGTGACGGCACCGAGTGTGAGTTCTTTCAAGACCAGACTTGGCCAACACTGGAGCAGGTTTAGATACATTCAGGAGCCAGTGCGTGCCCAGTACAGTACAGTACTTGCCAACAGTTCGTAACATGACCGACCGCCCAAGCGCCTAATGAGCTGATCAGTGGCGAAGAGGATAAAAGTAAAAAGTAAAAGTAGCGGCACTCAGCCATTGTCACCTCCTTGTCTTGGGAGTTTTTAACTATGGCAACATTGACTGTAGAAATGAAACCACGCCAAATGACCTTAACAGTCCTGCTACTCTTTTTGTATAAAAAGAGACAATTTTCTATTCCAACATATTAAAGATCCGACTCACTACAGAGGAGAACAAACACCGAAACCGCTGGACCCTCATCATAATTAATGAGGAGGGTATGGTGGCCAAGTTGGAGCAACTAGCCTTCATCAGTATCAGTCACCACATAATGTTGTCCTTCAGATTTAACTGTTACTTGGTTCATGATAAAAGCAGGCCAAGGTTCAAATATTACATGGGCGATTAAGACGGGATGAGGGAGTAGATGAGGAGTATTCACTGGCCTGACTCGCTGAGATACAAAAATGCAGACACTATGCTGAATATCATAGCCAGTAAAGTGAACTATCTGTATTTGATTGATAAATATATACCTAAGACTACCTCATGGTTGAAGAAACCACAGGTCTAGGAAATTGTCAGGGCAAACCCTTTCAGAGTGAGAATTGTGAACTCTTGGAACAGTGCTGGAGTGTGTTGTGACGGCACCAAGTGTGAACTCTTTCAAGACCAGACTTGACCAACACTGGAGCAGGTACAGACACATTCTGGAGCCAGTATTTGCCAACAATGTGTAACGGTGATGTGACCGACCACCCAAGTGGCTAACAAGCCGATCAATGGCAAAGATGATAAATGTAAAAGATGAGAACTTTCATTTGTTAGCTGTAGTCAAGACTCTTCACATTTTTTAATGAACTTGAGATACCGTACTTCAATTCATTGCTGTACCCCTTAGTACAGTGCAGTATAGACTTAGCCAATAAGCCTTAATGGTTTACATTAATTACTCTATACAAATATTTCCTGCCTCATGTCCTCCTGCTTTCAAATGAGCATCAAAATGCATCATAAAGCTTCTTAAAGTTCTTGAAATACTGTAAGTGTGTGAAAGTTTGTTTCAAGAATCCATATTCAAGAGTTCTCTTAAAAAGACTGTTTCATGTCAGTAGAAAGTATCAAAAATTCAATACAAATGCAGTATAGTAAGAATACCATTTTGGTGAAAAATCACATCCAAAAACAAAATTAAAATTCACAGTACTTATTTACAGTGTACAGTGCATACTTACACTGTAGCAGATGAATTTTGAGATTAATGTTGCAGGCGAATCTTGATGAATCTTGAGTTGGAGGACAAAGGGGGGCCGCTTAAACTTACTTTACTGCATTGTAGTTTCTCTTATATTTATGTTTACAGTTAGTACACTTAAAACTAGCATTTATTTCTTGGTTTAATCACTGCCAGAATCGAGTATGCGAGGTAACTGATTGGGGGTTACCACCAATTCTGACTCTCAGGTGTAGGGTGAGTGATGGCAGACCCACAGACCCTAGTCCGACTAATGGAGGTGTCCAACTTATGGAAGTCCGACTTAGGGGGAGGTCTTACTGTAACAACGAGACATTCATGGCATCTGAGAATAGAGAATTAGATTGGAAGAAATGGTTGGGTTGTATGAGGCAGGAAAGGCTTAACCATATATTTTAGGAGCACATTTATGGAGGATAAGGGAATTTGAGGCACTGGCAGACAAGTACAGTAAAAGGTATGTGTCGCACAGTGAAGAATGTTAGGAGTCAGAGTGGGAATTTGTAGGTACAATAAGAAGAATCTTTTTAAAAAGAATCAATCAGCATACTCTCTTGAAAGTGAAACATGGCAGTGTAACAGGAAAGTGAAACCGAATACAGTCTACAGTAGTGAATTTCTTACAACTTAGAGGTGGCTTAGTAAACAAAATAGGAGTATAGAATGTTAGTGTGAGAGGGTGATAAAATGGAGTTACTGTACAGTATTTAAATTTAGATGATACAAATATTGACATAAGAAAGTGATGGATACAAGTGGAGCTGAAGGCGAATTGGAAAACAGAAACCAAGGTTAATTTGGATGATAAAATGAGGTGAGTTTTACAATCTGAAGTGTATATAATTGTTCATAGGTAACTGAATCTTTTTGAACCATCCTACTCAATAGTGAGAAACAGAGTACAGTTTTAGTATAGATAATGTTTGCTCTTCAATATTTTGTTTGGTTTGCTTCATGTTTTGTGACATACAACCAATGTTTCCTTCTTTAGAGAGTGCCACACCCACGATGGCTGAGGTTATGCTCCCTTGGAAGCGACCAGAAGACGAGGAGGTATGCGACCGACCTCTCAAACAATCAGAATTCCCTGCCTGGGCATCCAATAAGGAATATGTGTGCTACAACTCTCCTTCCAATACTTTCCTTGGTAATTTACTCTTATTTTCAAAAGTTCATTTTGTTTAGCCTTTTCCCATTTAATTCAGGATAGTTGGAATCTTGAACAAATAATGTACACTCACACACATTTTCTAATCATTTATTATAGTTTACATTCATTCATATTTGTTTCAATGATGTATTCTGCTATAATACTGCCCTTTAACATATACATATGTTTAGATTGAGTTCATTAAAAGTTTTATAATTATCTTGCCCTAATAACATTGCTTTCCTTCCACAGGTGGCTTAGGAAAACATGAATCGTACCCTAATGTCCGTGAAATATTTGGGAGACGTGCCAGCAGCACGTCCCTATCCTCCCGCCGTGGTTCCTTAAAGGAGCACCCCATGGCCCTAAAGGAAAAGTCTTCTTCACGTAGTTCTCTTAAAGAAAGGGTTCCATCACGCGGTTCCCTTAAAGAGAGAACCCCTTCACGTGGTTCTATAAATGAACCTGCCTCCCCTATAAATCACCAGGACATACTGATGAATGTGCGTCGACATTCAACCACAGGAGAAAATTCACTGTTAAATACCATCATTGCAGAGGAGGAAGGACGGCGTTGTGACACAGTTATTGAGATAAATCAAAATGGAGGTCGGGAGCAGACACGAATGTAGCATGACCCTTTGTAGGTATATAAAAATTTTATTTTAAATGTGCATAATTAATGAATTTTTAAAAAAAAATTATTTAGTGTTAGTAATGTACATTGTCTGAATTTCTTTTATGTAACTCATTTCATAAAAGTGAGCTAATTGCTGCAGTGTTCAGTGGAAAAACCTTTACTCTTTTAGAATACTGTTATTTGTAGTACACATGGTGTGCATAGTCATTATTTTGTATACATTTCTTCTGGAAAGTGTATCCAATCAAAAATTCTATATCCTCAGACAAATTTCAAGTGCTGCACAGAACTTTTGACTAAAACCTTAAATGCTTTCTGTAGTGTCTATAATTAGGACCAATAGTTCAGAGACATTTGATGACAGATTCCTGAGAAAATTGTGATGCATATGGAGTAGTACATTTAAAGCCACCCATCCACCCCTGGAATTAACTGCAAATTAAAAAAAATTCTGTTCATATTTTATTAATTGCTTGCTGTCCTTTTAACAAAGAAGTGAGAAAGATTTTACTTTCCTGTAATATCTTGTGTTTTAAATATTCTTATCCTTGTCTATGAACAGAATTGATATTATTTGAAGATATTTCCTGGTGGCATATCTCATTCTATATTTTACCTACCTAAGCTATGAGTGTTGTCATGCTTGTTGACAAGTGTCTGGGCTGTATGATGGCAATTATGGTGTAATTTTCTTTGATATTTAAAGTAGCATCGCATTACTGTACTATTTTGAATGAAGGTATTACAAAATTACTATACTGTACTCTATTCCTCTGCTTTAGATGGGGAAAAAGATGAAGTTGTAATGATAGTGATTTTTCTAACTGTACTACATAACACAGAGTTATGTGAGTGAAGTCTTAACTATGTTTAAAATAATTGGTATTTACTGACTGAGGTGTGTTGTTTAAGAAGCTGCAGGAGACCCATTGGTAAAACTCATAATTCATTAGAAACTTGTGATACTTGTCTGTTGATGACAGCTTTTTTCAGGTTTTATGCATCAACTATACAGCTAATTTTCCAAAAGTCAATGAAATGATTTTAAAACTTATAAGTGTAGGATGTAAGACATTTAATTTTATTAATTACCTGCTAGGTACATGTACTGTATATAAGAGATCAGTGAATAAGATAAGAATTTAACCTTTGCTGAATACCGGGGTATATAAAATATTATACTCATATTACATTGGTTTGTTATATTGCCTATAATGTTTAAACAACGATTGATTTTTAAGATACTGTCTTGTACAGTACTTTTTAAAAATCTTCTGTTGCTTTGTTTTAAGATTACCAATTTTGAATAGCAGTTTGTTATATTAAGCTCAAGTTATTCCTTGAAAAACTTTTGTGACAACAATAAACTCTGGTGTATCAGTAGCTTAAACATGCTTCTGTGACATTGTGGTAATCACAATGAAGTAAGTCATTCTTTATGGACCATTCTATATCCTACAAGTATTTGTGTATGATGGTGACCTTGTGAGCAAAGAAAAGTTTGCTAGTCTTAGGTGATTTTAATAATATACAGTACCAAATTTTTTGTTTACTAATATTTCAGTTAAAGTATACTATACAGCTCCTCCCCGACTTACAACGGGGTTAGGGACCCAAATCCAGGTTGTAAGTCGAAAATGCTTAAATAATACATAGAAAATCTAAAATGGGTGTCTCTGTTTCTTCTCAGCACCACAAAACTCACTTTTAAGCTTGCCAGCCATTTTAAAGTGAATTACAAACGAAAATTTTGTCAGTACACAGTGCAATCACTGACGTTGGGACTCGAAAATACGTAATTTGACAAAATTTTGGTACGACTGAGGCAGGTCGTACGTCGGGGAGGAGCTGTATATGTATGTTCAACTATAGTCTTTTCATTATTAAAATGTCAAATAGCTCTGAACTCTTTATTTTGTCTTGGCTTGTGATTGCTCAGTTAGAAAACAATTAATGAAGTGCTGTAGATTGCCAAAAATTTTCTTCCGTGGAGGTTACGGTTTTATTTCCACAATGAGCAAACTACAGAATGGATGAATAGCAGTGAATAATGGAGTGTGTGTGCTGCTCTTCATTCTGGCTACCCGGTATACTGACCACATGTATATAGAAAACTCATAATGTCTCACATGGTCACCCTGTACCTTAGACGGAAAGGGCTGGCAATGGCTGGAAAAAATGCAATATTCCAGGATATCTGTAATGTATTCATATATTAAATGCATAGAAACACACTATCAGTAGACATTCCATCACATGAAGTGCTTTGTCTCATGTTCATTAAGTTTACCCTGATAACATACTTTGTGTTTATAGATATTGTTACAGTTTCCATTTAGGGAAAACAGTAAAGATACTGGACATGTAGTTACAGGTACTGCTGTATAAAGTGAATATACCTCAGTCCATGAAAGAACAAGGATTCACCAATGAATAACTGGTAAGTGTAAGAAAATTATTGTAACGAGTAATCAGAATATGTTACCTGTATTATGTAACATGATATAGGAAATATATACAGTAGTATAGCAGTATGAACTAATTTTGTGTGGCGTCTGTAAGTGAAAATAATATGTTATTCAATACTTGATTACATAACACGTTGTTACATTAGAATAAGATGTAGATATAAACTCCGTATGATGCAGCCAAAACAAGGATGTAATAGCCTCTCATTTTTTTTCTCAAATTTTTTATGGTATAGTTGTGCTCATGTCTTAGGATCTCATAAAGGGAACTTAGTTTTCAGCAAGTGCCTTTGATTGTTATTTTGTCAGGTAATTCACTTTTCTTCATAGTTTGGGTTACATTACTTAAATATTACAGTAATTTGCATCTAATTATCTTAGTTATAACATTTAATTTATTAGTGCGTAGCTTCTAATTATTAAGATATTCTCGGCATCTAACAAACTCAACAATTTGACTTAGGCTTATTCATTTACTCTGATTATTTATGTTTTACTTTGACATCTCATCAGGGGTAGAGAAATAATTAGTGGCCATGTAAAATAGTTGGTTGAAATTTTCATGGATATTTAGCATCTCAAATTTCAGCTAAATGTCCAGTTTTACATTTTATTATCTTAAATGAGTATAGTGCTCTGTATCCATAACTCTGTGGGCCAGGAACAGTTCTTGGGAACCGGCAGTTGTGGTAGCATAGTATCTGTAGCATTTTTTTCTCAGTGATGTAGTCCCAAGAGAATTATATCAGTAGCAAAGAGGATAAAGTATAGTAAAGTATTATGGATCATTTTTTTTAGTCAATATTTGCAGTTGGAAGAGGTTGTGTAAAGAATTTTATTTGAAAATTTGTTTGAGGAATTCCTTGGAAAGTTGGAGGGATGAAGGCTCACAGTTTCTAAAGTATTCATTTAAATGGATTCCAGGATTGAATCATATTTGAAAAATGTTGATGTTCGTTATTACAGTATAGAAGGAATAGGTACCAAGAACAAGTGTTCAAGACAAATTTTCATATTTAAGTGACTAATGTGCCACCCAGTACAGTACAGTATATGGGAAATGTACATACATGTTACCTCTTGTATTTACACCCTCCATATGACATTCACTTAGTTACACTCAAGCTTAAAAAGTTACATCTCTGGACTAGTTGCCTTCCTCTTTAAAATGAATACTGTGATTGAGAGATACAGGTACAGTGCTTATAAATATTTCCAGGTTAATTTTATTGCCCCGGCTCCTTAGAGATCTACTTATTGACAGTCTGTGTTGGCCAGCTTGTTTATTGTGTTTCTTTTGATCTGCATCAGGCCTCCAAGTACAGTACATAACTTTATACTGACTTAGCACTTGTGTGTAAATGCTTTGGTGCTGACTAATGTAAAACTGTAACTAGTGTTGTTGATATATTTTTTTAGTGAAGTCTGATCATGTATTTGATTAAAATTTTATTTTAGTGTAAATTTTGTACATAGGTATACGAGTTGAACTATTTATAAATTGAAATTTTAATGCTATCCAGTGAATATGTTGTGTATTCTATATTAAAAAAAAAATTATATATAAATATATATATATATATATATATATATATATATATATATATATATATATATATATATATATATATATATATATATATATATATATATATATATATATATATATATATTGAGAGGAGAAGTACTTGTAAGCTGTGGATTTATTTATAATTGCAGTAGTAATACATAAGAGAATGCTTAAATGATTATGTAAGAACAGTTGTGTACTGTTGATAGTTGCCATAATCCAAGTCTGTATAAATGTATACTATTGTACACAATGCAATAACAACAATTCCTACTATAAGACATGTGCACTTTGACAGCTAGGAAGGTTAATTTTTACAATAAAATTTTCTCATGATTCATGTTCCAAGAGGCTATTAATGTCCTGTGAGGCCTCTAGTTCAGTACTACCAGCAATAGACTTAGTGTTGAAACTTTCTTCTTAAAGTTTTCCCTCACTTATAAGGCAAACTGAAAATGCATAGAGGTCCTTATTTTTCATGTACAACATATTTTAGGGATAATGTCTACCGGTAGTTCATATTAAAGCCAAACCTGATACTTATAAAGGTGGTACCCATGTGTCTTGTATAGTGAATCCAAGCAATCAGTTTGAATGGTTGTGATGATATGCGATGCCCGATCGACTACCCTAACTTGTAACCTTCCCGTCAAGCTCATAACTATGCACCGGTTAATGATTACAGGGAATTGGCAAAACAATCTGGCAATATGGGTTAAGAGATGAAAAGGGCTGGGTTCCTTTCCTCTATTTCCCAATATTCACCTCATTTACGGTATGCTAACCCCATCTCACCACACAAATAGTACCTAATATCTTTCCATTTTACTAAAGCTCTTCATATACGACTCCAAAGTGCCCAGCATTTCCATACTTTTCCTTTCTGATAATTTTTCCCTATTTTGCTGTGTGCCCTATTTGAACCCAGCTTCTGTTTTACCCTGGCTCCCCCTATTTCACCGTAGGTCCCTCTCTTGTACTCCAGCTCTCCTATTTATGTCCGCTCACTTTCATTTAACCCAGTAACCCCAATTTAACCTTGTCATCTAATTGCATTCCAGCTCTCCTTATTTCCCACACCCCATTTTAACTGTGTTGCCTTTTATTACTCCAGCTCCCTATTTTATTCTCTTGGTATTGTCCCGTTTTACCCCAGCTCCCCATTTGACTCTATTGCCCCGTTTTACCCCAGCTCACCCTGTTTAACCCGAGCCTAAATATACTCGTTGTGATAATGTTGCCACAGTGCATTATGGGAGTCTATTTTTATATGACTGTAAATAGCAAATAAATGTTAAGAAATTATAAAAATATTTTGTAGTATCCTTTTTTATAGCAAAGATATTCACTGTATTGGGAGATTGTCATGGGCTGCGTTGGGCCTACCCCGCACAACCCAACCCCAAATGTTCGTTTACGGTAAATAAGAGACCAGGTGAGCCGTGACTCCGTCATCACTATTCCATTAATGGGTATGTGAGCTAGTCTATGGGAGGCGAGGTGATTGAGACTGGTGTATTGTTCATCGTGTCTCGTGCCCAAATCCACATTTTAGTCAGTGGGCCCTAGACCTTGGGTTAGTAAAGACCTCCTGCTTCGTAGACTTAAGAACAGGGGTCATACAGTCCTACCAGTGCTACGCGTCTGTGTGTGCAAATCTCCAAGATTGCTGTTAAGTCTAGCGACAAGTTAATATATCCAGCAAAGAAAGTGGTCACTGGTGAAGGCCTGTTTGTTACAGTACCATCTATCTGTAATACTAACTTCCTGATATGCTAAATTAAACCAAAGACAACAAGACTGCCATCGTATTTACACAGGACCAGATTCTCACATATTCATCAGCATACTGTACTGCTTTCTTGAGTGAGTAAATACTGAATATGTTTATTAGTGAGCAAAGAAGGTTTTTACTAATCACCTGTTAGGAAGGTTGAGTTGCTAAAGAACGAACATACAGAGAGCTTTATTCCTCTTAATCTTTAAGTGTAATTACTAAACCTTCTTACGCACTTAGAAGATTTTAGTCGTCCAAGTTCAAATAACATCATCATACCGGCGAACAAACAAATCTTACCAATTATTCGATATGATTCGCTCCCAACAGAAACCAAATCTTTGAAGAAAAGAATTTGAAGCCTTTTAATCCGAACTTTACGTATTCTATTGAATTTAGGAGTTTCAGAGGATCCAAGCCAAAGAATATCCAATACTGTACCTAAATTCAGGCTTTCCAGGCTAAAATGTAAAGATGTATTCATTCTACACTATCAAATGCTTTATAAATCTCGAACAATTATCTAGATTAACACTAATATTCGTTTTAACAATTTGAGAAGCAGTCAATGAATTGTTTCAGAGCTCTTGATTGTTTCATTTCCAAGATTCAAAACGCCAGTGACGTCACTAGAATGACCCCGAGCCACCAATTGTTGTTAGTTGCTTGTCAGACGTGGCGGAGGAAGGATCGATTTTATTTACTCCGTGGTGAGATTAGAAGACTACGCCTTCGGTAAGCATAAATTTAATTGATTGGTTGTCATTATGTATTGATCAATATTAGGTATGATCTATATATATATGTAATCGAAAACGTATGACAGGCAAGTGTTTGTCGGGGCGTGGAGTGCCAGTGTTGTCATTGATACCTGGGCTTGTTTAGACTTTAAATTATTTTACCTTGGACTTTAAGGACTTAACTATCCAGAAAGGCACGTTGATGGCGAGTGGTGTAGGAAGACAGTTTTATGTAACATTATTTGCCTTAATTCCCCAAAACATGTTTATAATATTTGAGTAAAATTATAACGATCTACGAGTTGTTCACGAAGTTGGCGGTGACGTTGTGAGTCCTTAACTTGGTAAACTTGTCTGCCGTCACCTATAACTCCTCAATGAAATACCAAAAGTGCAGCTTCTAAATATTTTTTTTCTTTTCAACCTTCGAATTCACATTGTGTTCGAATTTATTCCAGGTTGGTGAAAATCTGATGAAAAATAAACATTGGTGTATCATGTGCAGAAGTAGCGCCACTAAACTAGCAGTTTCAGAGTTACTTTATAGATAATTTCTTATTGTACTTGGTGTGAACCGTTCGGTGTCAGAAAAGCAAAATAATATTTTCAGTAAATAGATCACCGTCTCCTCATGCTCTGACGCATAAAAAGCGTTTGATAATAGCAGGAAATACCAAATTTTGACAATTATTTGTGGTGGTCCGTTTTCACCCAAATAACGTTGTTTGCCAGTCAAACACGTGAAGGTAGTGACCAGCTTGCTGTTAGCCGCCGTAGTAGAAACCTTTATGGGGGAAGAAAATTTGAAATAGCTATTTACTATTCCTGTACTCGATCTGAAAATATTACAGTACATTCAGTATTAATTAATACCCAGAAAAACTCTGTCCGTTTTGGGGATTTTCATTGAAACGTTTACTTTGAATCATAGAAGGGCCAAAGGTATTTGCACCCGATAGTGCAAATAACGAAATCATTATTTCACTCGAACCTCATCATCATGTGTATCGGGTGCAGAGTGAAACTTATCTGCACCAGAGGTGTGTCATTGCGAAATTCGGGTGCAAATTACTGCACCTGTTTACACCCGATGAAAGAAGCGTAAATTTTTGAGTAAAAAAAAACAACAATGAAGTTATTTGTGTCTTTTGGTAATCGTCATTAATGTGAAAATTGAAATCATATATTATATAATTTATTATCGTATACTTTATCTGGTACAGAACCTAACCTTACCGAACTCCCTAGCCGTAACACCCGCCACATTAAACACAATCTAACCAAAGAAACCTACCTAACCTTACTTACCTAATGGTTTGTTTGGGTGAAGCTGTTATCTGCACCCGAGTTTTGTCAGTGCAAAATTCTTATAATATTCAATAATGGTGTTGAAATCTCGGGTTCTAGTAATGGTTTAACTATTTGCACCCTATCCTCGTCATCAAGGGGAACGAAAGTCGGGTGCAAATATTGAAATCGTTATTTGTACTATCTGGTGCAGCTACCCACTTCGTTCATAAAATACAATCTGCAATTTGCTGTCATCTATTACTAGTGGCACAAGAATTTTCCTGCGGATGCTTGCTGTTCCTTCCACTGGCACTTCATTGGCGAAAAAATGCAATGCAGGTTAGATTATTTTGAGTATTCTTTACCAACTTTTATTTCACCTAATTTAAGGCATGGGTGATCTCTAGTTGAGGTCACCTGGGAACAGTCACGTCAGTCCCCAGTAGGAAGGGGTGAGGTCATAGATGACACAAGAATTGATCATGAATATAATGTATTCACTAGTATACTACATAAAGCACAAGAACAAAATATACCATACAGAAAAATTAGGTCAAATAAGAATGAGCCAAGGTGGATGACCAGGAAACTTAAACATGGCATAGGAATAAAGAAAGGAATATATAAGAAATTAAAGGGAGGGGAGGAGCAGCTCAGAAATAGGTATAATGAACTATCTAGGAATGTTAAGAAAAATGTAAGGAAAGGAAAGAGAGACTATGAAATCAAAATAGCAAGAGAATCTAAGGCGAATCCCAAGGGATTTTTCCAGGTATACAGAACAAAGGTCAAGGACAAAGTTGGGCCTTTAAAGTCAGGGAGGGGAGAAGTGATAAATGGCAGTGAAGAAATAAGCAACGCATTGAACAGCTACTTCTTATAAGTTTTCACAGAAGAAATTCGCGAGGAAATTCCAGAGGTGGAACTGATATTTAGGGGAAAGGAAGAAGAGAAATTAATGAATATCAGTATCGGAAAAGAGGATGTTCTTAAGAGGATAAATAAACTAAAGAAGACAAAATCCCCAGGGCCGGATGAAATTTTCTCTCGAGTCTTGAAAGAGTGTAGGGAACAGATTAGCGGACCCCTCGTAAATTTATTTACAAAATCATTACACACGGGAGTTGTGCCAGACTTGTGGAAACAGGCAAATGTAGTACCCATATTCAAAAAGGGAGACAGAGCATCAGCGTCAAATTACCGGCCGATCAGTTTGACGTCAGTAGTGGGGAAAGTTCTTGAATCAATTGTAGCAGATAGCATCCGATCGCATTTAGAGAAAAGCAAATTAATCTACGACTCTCAACATGGGTTTACAAAGGGAAAATCTTGTCTAACAAATCTGCTGACGTTTTTTAGGAAAGTTTTCGAGGTAGTAGATAATGACGAAAATTACGATGCTATTTACTTAGACTTTAGCAAAGCATTTGACAGAGTACTGCATCAGAGGCTTCTGAGAAAAATTAAGGCTCATGGTATCGAGGGGAAAGTTTTAAATTGGATAAAATCATGGCTCACCAATAGAACGCAGAGGGTCAGTGTAGATGGTGTTAAATCTGAGTGGGGCCGTATAACCAGTGGGGTTCCCCAGGGGTCAGTACTAGGCCCACTCTTGTTCATAATCTACATAAACGATCTAGATACTAGGATCAGCAGTGACATTAGCAAGTTGGTGGATGACACCAAAATAGGACGGCAGATTAATTCAGGGCAGGATGCAAATGCATTGCAGGAGGATCTAAATAAACTGCAGGGGTGGTCTGAAAAATGGCAAATGAAATTCAACATCAGCAAGTGCAGCGTACTTAATATTGGAAGAACAAATACTGTCAATGTATACAGCCTTAACAACATCAACCTAGAGAAGTCGACTTGTGAAAGAGACCTAGGGGTACTTGTAAGCCCGGACCTACGGCCTAGAAAACAGTGCGTTAATGTTCGAAATAAGGCAAACAGAGTGTTGGGTTTTATATCTAGAAGTGTAAGTAATAAGAGTGCAGAGGTCTTATTGCAACTATATCTTGCGCTAGTCAGGCCGCACCTCTATTATGCGGTTCAGTTCTGTTGCCCTTATTATAGAATGGATATCAATTCACTAGAGTCGGTGCAGCGAAGAATGACGAAAATGATTCCGGGACTTGGAAACCTTCCATATCGGGATAGGTTCAAGAAACTAAACTTGCATTCCCTAGAAAGACGAAGAGTGCGGGGAGATATGATAGAAGTATTTAAGTGGGTGAAAGGAATCAATAAAGGGGATATAGATAAAGTTCTTATAATATCCGAGCAGGATAGGACTCGAAGCAACAGATTTAAGTTGGATAAGTTTAGGTTTAGGAGGGAGATAGGAAGGAACTGGTTCACAAATAGGGTGGTGGACGAGTGGTACAAGCTTAGCAACTTTGTAGTAAGTGCTGGAAAGTTTCAAAAGGAGAGGATAGATTCTTGGATGATAGAGAGTGGTTGTAACTCTCGACAGGAGCTGCCATGCACAGGCCAACCGGCCTATTGCAGACTCCTTATTTTCTTATGTATAAACAACTATATAAAAGCAAAAAAAAAAACTTGAAGGAAACATCAATATACGCTATACTGTATGTTAAAACAGAAAGAGGATGGAACTAGAAAACGTTAATAGCATTCGTTGACTGCAGGGTGTGATTCACTAGTCTAATAATATTCCCTCTGCCCATAATGATTTCGTAATCCTTCCAGAACGTCTCCTTTGTTTGTCATTACTTTTGTCTCTTATCGACGGCTTCAAGCACGGTAGAGCAGCCCTTCCTCGCTTGCTGCAGGAGATCAACCGCCTCCTTGAGATACTTTGCCTTGATGACTTCGTCGGTGATGTTGTCAAGGTTAATGAGGACGTTGTAGTAGGCACCCCAAGCACCTGCCTCCAGACATCGCGCTCCCACCTGCCCAATACAAGTGTAGTTATTCCTTGTATTGTTATTTGTTTTCGATTTTTATCTCAAGGCAATATAAACACAATAATGTTATACAATATGACTATGTCGGTAAACCTATCACAAGTCATATGGGAAATATTGTAGTATTTATTAATTGAGAGAGGGGTGGATGCAATAGGCTACCCACCTGAATATGATTAGCAACAACGGTGTACATATTGGACAAAATCCCCCCAGTCCTACCTTAACTGAGTCGTAGGAGAGCTGATGAAATTAGATTTTTATGGAGACTTGTCAAATGGTATTTTTCGTAATGTAAATTATTGAGGGCCTTTGTTCGTGCAATGGTCATGCGAGGAAATTTTAAGATATACATTCAGAATAGCAAAAAAATTAAATAAAAAAAGTGAAAATGAGTGATTTGGGTGTTAGTACCTGGAGGTCGGACCTGCAGTTGATGTTACCAACAGCGGCCAGCTGAGTGAAGCAGTCCCATGTATCGGTGTTGACTTTCCTCATAAGGGATAACGGTACCTGAATGGTTTCCTCGGTAGCAATCTTCAGCGCCGCCTCCCGAGAACTCCGTTCCTGATCATTCTTTTGTGGTAGTTTCATGGCTGCCTGTGAGTGTCAGAAATGCGCAGTGTTAGATTGGTTGTCTTTGTGGCTCCTCATTGTGCCAAGCACGATTAGACCAATAAAAGGTGTTTAGCACTGTGAAAGCACTCAACTAAAGTCCATCAGTCGGCTTGAATTTAAACTGAATGTTTCATATATATATATATATATATATATATATATATATATATATATATATATATATATATATATATATATATATATATATATATATATATATATATATATATATATATATATATATATATATATATATATATATATATATATATATATATATATATATATATATATATATATATATATATATATATATATATATATATATATATATATATATATATATATATATATATATATATATATATATATATATATATATATATATATATATATATATATATGCTGATAACCACAAGGAAAGAAGAAAACACGAAGTTCCCAAGCGCTTTCGTGTAATTCACATCTTCAGGGGTGAGTACAGACTAAGGAGAAGTACAAAACAATGGTCAGGTATTAGGTAATGACCCTACTAATTTTCAAAAAGCACCGCAGCAGTCGGTGGTCAGGTCATAGGGTAAGCTGACCCAACCTTCTCACCTGGTTCCAAATCTTCTTAATTACGAAATTATCCAGTTTGTACATACCATTACTCAAATTCATATTGACGGATTCGGTATGTTTAATGAGACTAGATTCTATAATGTTCCTACTGTCAATTGAATTACAAGGTAATATTGAGGAGGCATTATCCCAGTCAATGCAATGCTTATTATCCCTCAAATGAACAAAGCACGTAAAAACATTGATGAAAATACTGACTGTTTGACTATTATGGTGGGCAGAATACAGGTAATAATGAATGTATGAACACACATTAGTAGGTTTCCTTTACTAAATTCCCTAGTTGGCAACATTTCTAACTCTAATATTAAGAATAATATCGATCTGGTTGATAAACTCAATAACTTACACATTAATTATGATTTTAAACTGGTCAGTTTTGATGTAACATCACTCTTCACAATGGTCCCAGTTGATGATTTACTGGAGTTCCTCATAGATTCCCTGGATAATATTTCATTGCCCGTCTCGAAAGACGACTTCATAATAGTCAAACAGTCAGTATTTTCATCAATGTTTTTACGTGCTTTGAGAATTTGCAGCCCGGAATTCATTGATGAGGAATATAAATATATCTATAATATTGGCTTAACCTTAAGTACCCTAGATCTTTCCTAGACAAATGCCTTAACATTACTAAGAAATCTTTCTATAGAACTGATCCCAAGCCCACCCATGACCATAAGAATCTCTTAGTATTACCATTTCACAAAAATTTCTCTCAAATTCCTTTACAACTAAAAACCTGGAACGTCAATGTGGCATTTAAAAACTCATGCACTGTTAAACAAATGTTAATCAAGAACTCCCCTAACAACACAGGTGGCTGCATTTATAAGGTTCCTTGCAAGGAATGTAATATGTTTTACTTAGGCCAGACACGTAAAGATCTTGTAACTAGACTTAAATAACATAAATATAGTGTTAGGACAGGCCAGGAATCCAATGCTATGTTTGTTCATTTGAGGGATAATAAGCATTGCATTCACTGGGATAATGCCTCCTCAATATTAGCTTGTAAAATAATTGACAGTAGGAACATTATAAAATCTAGTCTCATTAAACATACCAAATCCGTCAACATGAATTTGAGCAATGGTATGTACAAACTGGATAATTTCGTAATTAAGAAGATTTGTAACCGGGTGAGAAGGTTGGGTTAGCTTACCCTCTGACCCGACCACCGACTGCTGCGGTGCTTTTTGAAGATTAGTTGGGTCATTACCTAATACCTGACCATTGTGGACCTGATCTCACCCTCCTCTATATATATATATATATATATATATATATATATATATATATATATATATATATATATATATATATATATATATATATATATATATATATAATCATTTGTGTGTTACGAACACAGCCATTTGTATATTATCTTAATGCATATACTGTAGAGTATACCCTTACCATGTAGTTGTTAAAAGCGGCAGTGTCTGCATCGATGGCGGGGATGAGGGAAGTGGCAGTTTGGTGGAGAGGTGGGATGAGTTGCCTCATGGTACTGTCCAGTGCCTCCCACTGACGCTTTCCATAAGTCAGCTGCCCCACCATGGCGCCCAAAGCCGCTCCCTGAGAAAGTTCCAGGGCTATCATTTCTCAAAGGTTTGCACATTTTATTCTCATACGAATTGGGTGTAAGGAAACTAATTAATGAAATGCAGTCTCAGGGTTGTTAAAACGTAATTTATATTGCCACCATTGGAAAAAATAGGCATTAATTAAGGAGATATGAGAATTTTAAAGAATCTTGACTTGCACCAGGAGGCAACAGTGTTAGTAAATTCTACGAATTTACTAATTGGTTCACAGACGGGGCAAGGCAAGGCTGCGTTCTATCCCCAACATTGTATACTATACAGTATATTCAGAAGTAATGAGAGAAGTTATACGTGATAATGAAGGACTAAAAGTTAATGGTAGAGTAATATCAATTACACGCTCTGCAGATAATACTGCTCTTATCACAGATAGTGAAGAGGCATCATAAAACTCGTTGGCAAATTAGTGAAAATGGGGAAAATATGGTTTAAGACTTAATGCTGTAAAGACATGGTTGTTTCCAAATTGGAAATAATTCACAAAATAAAAATTATGGTAGGCAACTGGAAACGTACGTGGAAAATATTGTGTATTTTGGAAGTAACAATAGCTGTGATGGTACTGTAAATGTACGGAAGAAATCAAAACAAGAATAGGACAAACAAAAACGGCATTTAATAATCTTAAAAACCTAGTGAAAAGCATTAAGTTCAATTTGAAACACAGGCTGCTGGAAGGTTTTACATGGAAAGGGCTATTGCATGGGTCATGTGTCAGATGCGTGAGCACTCGGCAGACACTAGAGATTGGAGGCCTTTGAAATGTGGTGTAATAGGCGAATGCTAAGAATAAGGTACACCGACAGGAAAACAGATGAAGAAGTACTGTTCTACGATTAGGAAAAACTTCAAGAGAAATATTTGGAATGTACAGAAAAAGTCAAATGAGATACTTTAGTCATATAAGTGGGGAAGAGGGGATAATTATAGACATATTAATGGACAAAGTTGAGGATAGGTCGTCCAAGAGAAGGCAGAGACTGGGCTGGATGAATGAAATTAAAAACTAAGTACCCAGAGAGATGCATAGCCATGGAAGATTGGTAAAAACAGCCCGAGAACATTTCGAGTGGAGAACTGTGGTCCCCAACCCCCAGATACGATACGGTACTCCGATTGATTGACAGGAGAAATATTAGATAATCTTTGAGGATTCAGATAAATTCACTTTTGATGTTTAATGATGACAACATATTTTCAGGGAGTTTTAATATATTAAACAGTAAAAAAACCTTACGAGAGCAGCAACAGTGGCGGCGACTGAACCACCCCCAGGGGCAGGTGTGCGGGCTGCCACACCCCTGATGAACTGTTCAACGCTGCCCCGTGCTAGCTCCCCGACATCACTCTCCTCCAAGCAGTACTCGATGATCCGCTCCCTGTTGTTTAAACAGTAAATATAATATACATGCATGATGCTTTACACAGTAATTAACAAAATAACTAGAAATAATTGCGACATATGCGGTACCCGAAAAAGCGAAAAGATAATTGTAGTATTTGGAAGGGGGAGGGTGTGTGGGAACTTGAATTTTAGAAATGACCGAGTATTATCTTGTCCATCAGTTAGTATTACTGTGGACTTTGAAATTTTAATATTTAATTGAAAAAGCTACTGCATTTATTTTAGCCAATTTATAATCTCCCCTCTCCACCCAAAAGAGAAATAGTTGAGGCTGCTATAATGTGTTAATATAATATTTTTTATTTTTTTTATTGCCCCCGAGGAGGCTAGTTTATTGGGTACCCCCTTACATCCTGTGCAAGGTGAAGCGCAGAAGCGTTTACAGCGAGTTTATTAAATAGATTCATAAATGTCAAAAGGGTTAGCTTCAGGGAATTCGATGAAGTCATGCTATATTAGCCCCGTCTAACAGACAGTAATACTTATATAAATGTGGGTTATATATACATTAGTTATATAATTACATCACCCACGGTAACTTTCCTTTGAGCCGTGAGTAGTCATCTATTGGACATGTGATGGTATATTTCCACTGAACTCTTCTCTGGACTGCAATCATGAATCAAGTAGTGGCCCTCGACCAGTCTGTTCTCGTCCCTCACGCCCAATAGAAGTGTACCTATGAGGCTAATTACACTACGCTTTGTCCCTCCCTTATTTACGCTCACAGCCTTAATTACGGCGATAAACATTTATGAATGTTGCTTCCAGTTTACCTCTAATTAGTGATTCCACAGGTAACCGGAAACTGCAACAATGTTAAATAAGGTTTTTACCTCTGTCTCAACTGTTTTAGTTGTCGTGTATCGCCTTTCAAAACCATTAAGTATTTTTTTTTATGGAAAAATAATATCCTGTATGAAGTGCCAAACAACGCTGCGTTAGTGAAGCAAGGGTGTGTATTACGGTATACCACTTGTTTCTGGGCGAGTTTAGTCGACCAAATGTCCATCTTTCGTAACTTTACTGACGGCTTTATTTTTTCATGAAGAAAGTGTTTTTAAATCATGCTGAATTGCTCCCGGTGATTAGTTCTTGATCATTCTTGTATAGGTACCCTATAGATTCTAGTGTAAAATGAAATACTGTAACACAAAACTCACTTTGGTTTAAAGGGCGAAATGGTGCTAAGGCCTAGGCGGTTGATGGCGAGGTGCACCTTCTGGTCCTCGTCTAGGATGAAGAGGTTCTCCTTTTGGATGTAGAATTCGGCCGCCTGCAGGATGGCCACAAGGGGCACCAGACCCACAATCTCAGATCCCGTTACCGCCAGGTTTATTTCTTCGGCATCTTTCTTTGCCTGTGGGTGGAAAAGTGTAGTTTAGCGTGATATGGTAATTTGGGTTAATCATTCTGCAAAATTAAAGTGATTGCTTGGGTCAACAAATGTGGAAGTGAAATTAGTTTCCACCCAATTTGGACAGGTAAAGTGGCCGGTTGGGTATCCTAATTTGGGTGACTGAACTGGTAGTCTAGGGCGTAGACTAACCAATTTGACCAGATAAAGTGGTTGATTTATTTTTTATATTGGTTCTAACAGATGAGTCTACTCGATTTGGTGCTGCAGCTAACAATTAGATTATGTGGTCATAAATTAAATCAAGTTCAATAATAGAACTTTGGACGATGATTTACCAGTTTACCAAAGGCTGTATTCATACCTCTCAGGTGTCATAAATTTTCTTAAATAGATAACATACTGTAGAACGTTAAATATATTAAAACAGAAATGCATTCCATGGCCTTATTAGATTCTATTGCGCTTACTTCCTCGTAGGCGATGTGTATGGGCGTAACATCAAAGTCAGTGAGGTTGATGCTGATCTGGGCAATATTCTGCTCCTGGAGATACCAACCGATGGCCTGACAGCAACGGAGGCGGCCAGGCTGGTCAGGTCCACGGCCTTGCTCACGAAGGTTTAGCGCGATCCTTGGAAAATGGATGAACATGATTAATTGTTTGTAACGCCAATAATGTAGCTGAAAATATGCAGAGGTTACTTAAAGTCCTCATAATTTTATTAGAAATCCAGTACCGTACTGTAAAATGTCAGACCTATGTGCCTGCTCCTTAGTGGCCACCATGTTGACGTTATAGGCGATAAGGAACTTCCTGACTCCTGTGACAGTCGCTCCCCACCGAGCCACCCACTCCCGGCTGCCGAAGTTCGGAGCCCACTCTGGCAGTTGTAGCTGAGGGATAATGGTCTAGTTCCTAACTAAAAGTTTCAATTAAATCTTAATGTAGATACAGTTAACCAGTGGCTTTATGGATACGAAACTTCGCATTCATTTTTTACAGTTTATAGGGATTTATGTAGCGTTCAAATAAAGTGTGTCTAGTTTTAGGAAGAAAGCAATAGTGGGCAATTAAAAATTAAAAAAAATGCTAACCAGAGAGTGCTTGATATTTTTTCTTGAGTATTATACAAGGAATTGACTTGACTAAAATGACTGCTTCCGGTACCCACTAAAGAGGAGATTTGAAAATAGTGGAACAGTTGAGAGAACAGGTTTCATTATTAAACCTCACCTTGTCCTTCATGCCCTCGTATTCCCCGGCGCGGATCTGAGGCATGGTCTTGCGGTAGTCCCTGGTGGAGGCGGTGCCGTAGAGGAAGACCGGGACGCCCAGCTCCTCGGCTAGACGTTTCCCGAAGGTCTTGGCCACAATGACACACTCCTCGACCGTGACCCCACGCACCGGAATGAATGGGCATACGTCCAGAGCCCCCATGCGCGGATGTTCGCCTTAGATGGGGGGGGGGGGAAGATAGGTCGTGCCTAAGCTTAAATATTCAGTGGAATCAGTCTTAACAATTACGTTTATAAATCATTATGTGTTTTAGGAGAAAACACTGAATTATAACAATGGAATAAACACAGGCATGAGTTACAAGAGGAAGGATAGAAAATAACATTACCCTACAAGAATGAACAGGATTTGAAAGTGACTAAAATATGCACCTAATTTTACGTAGATGAGGCTTAGATTTTAACAAAAAAGGTAACATTAATATAAAACAAGAAAAAACATGCCAATCACATTGAAAGACAAAACACATCACATGAACAACGTGATACCTTGGCAAAACAAGGGAAATTACAATAGAACGAACAAACAAAAGTTACGCTAAGAGGGACAGTAAAGAACTTTTCTTTGGGGACTCCTCGGCAACTTCATCAATATTTTATTTTTTTGCCAGAGGAAGTTAATTATTAGCACAGAAGTTACCTTGTAATTTTAAAATCTTAAATGTCACTTGATTTGGCTATGTATAACGTCTACAGGTAAATGGAAAATCCAACACGAAAGAATCGTACATGAGAAAAAAAAACTTGTGCAAGTGGTGAAGCAGACAACCAAAAATGAGAGCCACTCCGTCGTATAAATTACCAACTTTTACGTTAGGTAATCATTCACATTGGCTCTTGTAGGACTATTGTAGGACATATCACATGGTTATTGTTATTTATATTTTATAACTATGACTGTTAGTGTTAAATGGTCGATAAACAAATCGAAAAAAGCTTTTACTAATTCTCACAAATATGAAGCTTTATGGCAACATGTACAGCTTGAAGACGAAACATTGTGAGCATAAACGAGGACTTCTGGGATACAGAGGATACATGATACTTATCGTTCACCAGCTTAGGCTACTAGTTCAGAGATGTTTTTAAATCTATACAGACACAAGCCGAAATTGCTTTAAATATTTCATTTATTTTTGTATATTTTTCTGGGCTGGAATGTATGAGTGGTATCATCCCATTAATCATTTGGACCTTGGTGTTTATTAAGATGGTCCAGACGAGAAGTGACATGTTTGTACAAACTAGACTATCACTTGGGACTATCTGCCCGCCTCTCCACACTGCCTCACTGGATCTGATTATTATGCACTCCACCTCTGTCGGTCCCTAAATCATTCGTCCCCTGATTTGTAAAAACTACCACAACTGGTTTACCTTTATGCTTGGTCATATCGATGAGCTTGTAGGCGACCTTAGCGGCATTGAGGGCAGCCTCGACGACATTTGTAGGGTTGCCGACGAAAGTGTAGACGGTGCGGTTAGTAGAGTGTCCGGGGTCTACGTCCAGGAGGGTCGCCCCCGGGGTTTCACGAACCGCATCTGCTATTGCCTTTATCACCTTTGCCACACGGGAAAATTGATGGGTGATTTAGTTTATTCAGAAATGACCTTACAGGTACTGATTTTGATACTTGCCGGTATTTTTAGGAACGGGATAAATGTAGATTTGGTATTGCTATACTTTGTCATATGATTCAGGTACAGTCCCCTTCACTAGTGCGTTTACAGGAGCTCGTTATATAAATATTCTACAGATCATTGTCTTTGAGATATTTGTGTTAATATTGTTTTAGTTCGATTTCATGTGTTTACTATTCCGAGTTTCCTTCTGTCACACAGAACAAAGCCTGACGAGCCCCTGTAAACACACTAGTGAAGGGGACTACCTTTTTCAGAAATAACAGGTTAAGTACAAATATAGGGATTATTTGCAGGTTCAGTGGTTTCCATGGGGAGACCATGTCATAAATACCTATGGTGCTTTAATTTTTTTACAGAAACCTAAATTACTTATTAACACATAGTAGGCTTCTGAAATTTGATTACCTTTAGTAATGAGGTTTCTGAAATTTGATTACTTGTTAGTAGTGAAATAAAACGTCTTAATAGACTATCTCCACTTATATTCTTGAAAACCAGTGGGAGAAGTGAGTGTTGGAATCGTGAGGTCGTGGATACTTTGAGAAAGGAAGGTGTTGAAAGTGGAGAAGCAGGTGGAGGATGGAGATAAGTGACAAAATCCTTGTATGAGGAGTAGCAGGGCGTAGTCAGGTCGTGGGCACTGTTAGAAGGAAACGAATGTGGGGCGAGGTAGTCCTAACGTAGGGGAGGTGATGAGTGATAAAGGGGCCGTTTGTTGGGGGGTGGTATGCGAAGCATGTTCCTCATCAGAAAGTAGTGAAAGAAGGGAGAGAAGGGTGGATGTAATTTTTTAATTACTCGTTATAGGTCACTAAAGCTTCTACACGAAGATATCAATAAGATGGGGGTTGAAATTGCACCGAGACCCTATTATAACAAGAAAAGTGGCGCATAGACCTTTGAGAACTCGTCTTGATGCCAACTAAAGAACTACAATAGATATTACATATATTTTCGCATTATCTATATTGCAGGTTTTGTGGACGTTGATACAAAACGAGCATGTTAGTGATTTAACTTATATTTGTGACGTTCGTAAATTTAAGTGACCCCGTCTGGTCCCCGAGATATGCTATGGACTGTCAATTGGTTGAAAATGTTCAGAGGGCCACCAGACTAGTGCCTGCCCTTCAGCACCTCAGCTACCCTGAGAGATTGGAGCGCCTGAACTTACCTAGCTTATACTACAGACGGGCAAAGGGTGACCTAATTGAGGTGTATAAGCATCTCAAGGGGCACTACTCAGTCGAGTGTCCTTACTTGGAGCTGGCGGACGCTCGCCCCACAAAGGGTCACAGCTCAAGATTGAAGAGCCGCTAGTCCAGAAAACTGTGAGGGCAAACTTTTTCGGAGTGAGAGTTGCGAACTCTTGGAACAATCTGCCAGAAAGTGTTGTGACGGCATCGAGTGTGAGCTCTTTCAAAACAAGACTTGACCAACACTGGAGCGGGTTCAGGTACATTCAGGAGCCGGTGCATGCCCAGTACTTGCCAACAGTGCGTAACATAGACGTGACCGATCGCCCAAGCGGCTAACGAGCCGATCAGTGTTGACGAGGATAAAAGTAAAAGTAACCGGTTCCTAGTTCTTAACATAAACTTATTAACATAGAATGCTTGCGTAACAGGCACATTAGACAATGTGCAACATCGTGCCATGAACAAAATGAGTAAAATAATAATTAAGAACAATATTTTGCTAATGTATGTACTTGTTACTGCGTATATTTCGGCTCCCTAGCACGAAAAATTGCCTAATATATCGCTCGGACAAGCAAGAAAAAACTACGGGGCTACGTAGCAAACACCGAGCATTTCGCCTTTTCGGTTTTTTTTTTTAACCTCTTCACCGCTGATCGGCTCGTTAGCCGCTTGGGCAATCGGTCACGTCTGGTCTTGAAAGAGCTCACAATCGGTGCCGTCACAACACTCTCTGGCAGATTGTTCCAAGAGTTCACAACTCTCACTCCGAAAAAGTTACCCCTCACAGTTTTCTGGGCTTGTGGCTTCTTCAGCCTTGAGTCGAATACGGTAAGGAGAAGGGGGGCTTTATATACAATTGATTAACACAGACAGACTGACACTGCTGCTCTTATCAAACAATCCTCACATTGTAATTAGATAAGTTCGACTAAACGTCACTTAGGTTAATAGGAGACAGTGGATACTGGTAATCATGAAGAAAATGTATAGTTAAGGTAGTCATTATTATTTTGATGCTTTTTTTTTGGGGGGGGGCAACATTTTTAAACTTAAGAATTATTAAACAACTGCGTTCGTACAGTCATTTAAGAGGTAAAAAAAAAGTTCAGTGCACAGAAGCTTTGCGAATCCCCTCCGATTACGCATAGTTTGCTTTGTACTGTACTTTAATTTTACCATTCAATATTATCACTGGTACTCAATACCTAATACTTTTGGATATAAAAAGTTACAAATTTCAAATGACATTAGGCGCTGTTTATTCCCAATTATATTTTAGTGTTTGATGCGGACTTACCGATTTATCACGTCCTTCCGAGAAGTTTGGCACGCATTCAATAATCTTGGACATTTTTCACTGTCAGAGGACTATCTATTATCACTTTTATCCTCTTCACCACTGATCGGCTCGTCTCGGGTGGTGACTGTTACCAACTGGAGATTAAAAGTACCAAACGTGTCTGGGCAGATGACATACCCACAGTTGCTGTTCGCGTCCTCTGTAGAAGCTAGTTGTCAGTAGTCAATTTTATCAGTGACAAAAAAATATATCGTAGATTAGTGACATGGAATTATTTTTAAATAACACTAACCATATAAAAGAACGTGACATGGTTGTATGAAAAAATGCAACATAATTTAGATATTAAGAATATGGAAGTCGTAAATGGCATTCAAACGCTTCCCAAGGTCCACAGCCTTGAGCCTCATTGGTGGGCATATTACGTCTCACGCCGTGATTGGTGGATGGAGCACACACCCACACCCTAATTTTCCTTGTTAATAGTAAATTAAGTTTGGACAACACCATCTACATTACAATGAAATATTTTCAGGGTGAAATTTCTTTGGCTGATATAGTAGACAGCTATCAAACAGGGAGGTACTACCACCTGGGAAGATATTGAAAGCATAATGTCATATGGCATCACAAAAATTGTGACCAAGTCCCAGGTTGCTGATCTGACTTTCTGTCTCATTTACACACAATTGCAGGATCTCAATTGTTTCTCTCACTTTGACAACACAACATACATATATCGTTTCTCACTCTTGATCTTTCTTTTAACCTTTTTGTTTTTCTTTATTATTATTATTATTATTATTATTATTATTATTATTTAAAATTTTATTTTGTATTGTGACTTGTGCCCGGGTGGGCTAATCCCTGTAAAAAAAAAAGTAAGTCTCCACGAGATTAACTGCTAACAAAAAAACCCGGTTATTATAGCTGCCAGTCACGAGCGTAATTTGTGTATTGAAACACCTAACCGTTAAATATATGTATAAATAAGACATTTAATCGATGTAATTTGGGATAGAAAACTCACCTACAGTTCTGTACATATATTCTCAAAGCACCCAATAAATATGCGCTCGATCCAAGCAGCACGAACATAAGAGGCGTTTGGCAACTTGAAATTATATCTATCCCAAGAGCAGACTGAGGCAGAACCAAAGCAAAATATATTAAACCAAATGTGTAACTAAACCTAGAGTCACAATATTAAGAATTTGGACTAACGGATTGTGATCTATAATTCCAATTAAACTTTTCTTTGCCTTGTGGCAGAAAATTACAAGTTATATCCAATGGTCCTTAATGTAAAATAAACGAAAATAGTTTAACATCTCTTAATTAAATGTTGAACAAAATATTTATCAACGAAACGAAATATACATGAACACAGGATTACAGCTAATAATAAATACTACATGAACAAAAATTTCCACCGTCTCACTAAAAAAAATTGGCATTATAACTATGTTAAGGTATCGTATACATGTTTAAGGCATTTTCAATAAAGTGAAGGGTGTAAGACTTCTCAAGTCGAGACTAATGCAGAAAGATACACAGAAGTTTATATAAAAACTTTAATTCTTCTAATCCTGAGAAATAGTGTGCAAAATACTTTGTGCCCTTTATTTATTACCGACATGAATATGGTAATATACTGTACAGTACAATAAATTAGGTGTGCTTATTTTCATTTTAATGATTGAACTCGGAAAGGTATGGCAGGTTGTCACTTGCTATATTAAGGGTACTGTACATGCCCGGTAATAGAGTATTAAATCTTTTTTTTTAACGATATCTTGAGGTCTTTTAAAGCAAAACATATATGTTTGCCTGATAGAAATTATTTGGAAAACAAGGGGAGTTTTGTTTACCACAGGTAATGGTAAAATTTATAAGCACTTCTAAGGAGAAGTGACAATTTATATACAAGAAGACTATGAAAGTTCTGTACTGTATTGAAGTTCCACCACACTAAATTTACAACTACCGAACAGCAAACCATCAGTTTTCATATAAAGTTGAACATATTCAGCTGTTTTGGGTAGAAAATATTTTGCATCATTATCATAATTGACACCACACCCATAAAATGCTAAATGTCATCTCAAAACCTTGTTTGTAACTTGCAAAAGAAAATAAATTGTTAATAATAGTCTGGCTGGCTGGTTTTGGGAGTTGCTCCCATCAATCAATAGGTTCCCCTCTATAGTTGTCTAACTTCTTCCATAACAGATCAAAGAAACAAAGAAAAACTTTTATGATGATTTGACAAACAAATGCTTGGGACAGTATGACCACACAGGCTTGTAAGATCTGTCTAAGCAGTAATACAGAAAGGCACAAGAAACAAAGTTTGAGGACTTCTTTTTTAAGGACAAAATAATGAATCCCTCTTGTAATATTACCAAGGTTGCATTAGAATAAATACTTAATAGTGAAGGTGTAAATGAGCCAGAGGTGCAATTGAAGACAAAATAAAGTACTGTACTATTTATGGGATGTTTTGAAGCATTGTTTTTGGCTTACTAAGGACAAAAGGAATGTTGACAAGAAAAACAAAACTTCAGTGAAGACAAGAAATATTTACTTTAGTGATATGGGGATAAACCCTATTACTGTACTGTATTAAATAATTATGTAAAACAGATGAGTTCACAGGCTACAGACTTGTCTAAAACTACTGTACTGTACTGTGTAAAAAGGTGAAAACTGTTGCCTTTTTTTTAAGATTGACTTTGTTCTTTTTAAAGATTTAGATGTGGATAATCATGCAGAAGTACTTTATTACATGTTCAGGACTTGTACTCCACAGTATTAGGCTGGACATTGTTGTCAAATAACGAACCATTCGGTGATACTGTAGAATTCTATTAAACAGTCTGGTGATTGATATGTGACATTTAGTAAAGGTTGATATTTGTGAATAATTGACAGTCATTACTTATTTTGAGTGATGAAATTTAAGTAGGGATGATCATATTTTTATGAGTAGTACCAGTAAATTGTATTCATAAAGTATCAAGGGAATCTTTATAGTTCACAGTGGAATAATTTCATTTCTCTTAATACAGTACATGTTACCTGGACACTTTTATTGGTGGAAATTCTCATTAAAAAATTCAACACTGGAGAGAAATACAGTACTGTACAGTACTGTAGCTACATCCTAAGTGGCGGTAAACTTACATTTTACATTTACTCTGTATATTTTCTTTTTTCATTTTACTGTATAAACAATTCAAACATTTGTACAGATGCTGAAATGAATCATACAGGGGGTATAAATATAATAAATACAGCCACTCCTCGACTTACGACCACCCGGACATACGACCGCCCCATTCGTACCAAAATTTTTTCAAATTACGTATTTTCGAGTCCCGACGTTAGTGATCACGCTGTGTACTGACAAAATTTTCGTTCGTAATTCCCTTTAAAATGGCTGGCATGCTTAAAAGTGAGAGTTTTGTGGTGCTGAGAAGAAAAGGAAACACCCATTTTAGATTTTCTATGTATTATCTTCGCATTTTCGACTTACGACCTGGATTTGGGTTCCTAACCCCGTCGTAAGTCGAGGAGTGGCTGTAAACAAAATAAAATGCATTTGCTGTACATCATTACCTAATCACATTTTAATTCTGTGTATGCAATTTTCATATTAATAAAGCCATTCATGTAACATACCTTTCAATTAGGTAACAGAAATAATACGTAATTACATGTACTCTTAGCTTTGCAGTTCATAGACCCTAATTATTAGTGACCACGACGTGATGTAGTATCTGTGGGTTAAATATGCCCTTGGATCTTCTTCACTGTTACAACCATGCCAATTTAAAAATGGGAGGGTTGGAAACAAGGACACATTGAAAGGTAGGTGTGTCACACTAGCTTGTCTGTCAGCTGTTGCTGGATAACCATCTCATAGATTCAGATTTAGGGTACCCCCTCACTTCCTTGCTCTGTAAAGACTATTCTACCAGCAGTTGTGTCCTATTATTTTTACTTTACCTTTACTTTTATCCTCTTCACCACTGATCGGTTCGTTAGCTGCTTGGGCGGTCGATCACGTCTTACACATTGTTGGCAAGTTCTGGGCATGCACTGGCTCCTGAATGTATCTGAACCTGCTCCAGTGTGGGTCAAGTCTGGTCTTGAAACGGCTCTCACTCGGTGCCACCACAACACTCTGGCAGGTTGTTCCAAGAGTTCACAACTCTCACTCCGAAAAAGTTTGCCCTCACAGTTTTCAAGACTTGTGGCTTCTTCAACCTTGAGCTGTGACCCCTTGTGGGGCGGGCATCCACCAGCTCCAGGTATGGACACTCGACTGAGTAGTGCCCTTTGAGATGTTTATACACCTCAATTAGGTCCCCCCTTGCCCGTCTGTAGTATAAGCTAGGCAGTTGCATGTGCTCTAATCTCTGGATAGCTGAGGTGCCGAAGTGCAGGCACCAGTCTGGTGGCCCCCATTTGGACATTTTCAATCAACTGACAGTCCCTAGCATATCTCATGCCCAGTAATTGCCAGTAGTGTGTAACAGAGACGTAACCGATCGCCCAAGCTGCTAACGAGCCTATCAGTGGTGCAGAGGATAAAACTAAAAAAAAATGAGGGAAGCACCTCACTCTTTGAAGATCGTTACGAATGACTCACCGTCTAGATATCTGAACGACCTTCTTATAAGACCAAATAATTTAGTTGCTTGATTCACCTTCTTCTCACAATGGCTCAAGAAATTCAGTTCATTGTCAACATACACATCCAGGTCCTTTTCGCTTTCAGTCTCTATTAATGCAGTTTCTTCATTCCCTTGGGACATATGATACCCCTCCGTTGAGTTAAACCCATTGCCTCGTTTCTTTGCACTTTAGGAGAATCTAGGCTGGGGCAGTTTTTATTGCTATACAGTACTAACAGCAGGCCCATATTTTTGCTTGAATTTTATGAGTTAATTACTTTACAGTTTGCTATGACCCTTCTAAAAGTGAAGCCAGTTTGTTATTAAGTGGGCTAATGAACTCTGGACTTGCAAACCATCTACCTTAATTTGGTGGTTTTGTTTTGTAAAGATAATTCTTCATGGATTCTGCTAGCCAGCTTGGACTGGCTGGGTAGGTGAACGAGTGTAAAGGGTGATACAAAGGTAATGCTCGTTATAAGCAAGAAAAAACTTGAGTTATGCCGTTCATGGTCCCTGTACACTAAAGGATGAACCAATGCCTTATAACACAAGTTATGCACCCCAGTGAGAACATGAACTGTTAACTTGAGAATCTTGTTTTCATTGATGGTGGAAATTTTTTTCATTTTTCAAGGGAATTGACCATATGTGGCTTCAGTAAAGTGTTTTATTTATGTATTACCGGTATGTGTTGTTTTAATTTATAAAATTTTATTTATGATCTGTTTAGCATGAATTGTTCCACATGCATTGGCTTTACAAATGAGTGCTGTTTAGGTGCACTTTCAAGGTGGTACCTGTACAATGCATTTTTTTAGATTAGTTTTGATTTTGAATTTTTCTTTTAGGGTTTTGCACACCTTTTCAAGAAGAAGGATTGTCAATTTATGTTACTCGGACTGCACTTTTTCTGATGATGGGGAGGAAGGTGAAACCGGATTTTTTTGTAGGTGTTCAGTTGGAACAATTCAATAGCGACTTGGTGTAACATCAACTATGAGCCTTTACTGCATCATAGAAAATTCAGTTGCACGATAAGTTCTAAACCAGTTAGTGTTCAGGAACCTTGGGTATCTCACCATTCCTAAACAGTGAGTTTTTGGTTTCTGGAGCAGGAGTTGATTCAGAATACCAGTAGTTCATTGGGACATGTCCCATACTTTATACTTTATCTCCTTTCAGGGAGATACTGTATTCTCTTTCCTTATTTCGAAAAATTGGAAAGCCTCTCGAGGGCCTGAGTATTGATGAGGTTGTTTTGGGTTGGGTAATAATAAAAAAAAAATTCTTTAGGCAAATAGCAAGACTGAGTTAAGTACCCCTAATAGTGGTTGCAACACAACTACATCTAGAACTAACCCACATACTGTAGGGCCATGGGAGGGGCTCTAGTCCTATGAATCCTGAGCTTCTTGAAGAAGAGAGTGTTTATATTTGTTCTATTTCGGTCAAATACCAGTAGTTTAATTCTCCTGTATCATACAAATACCATATTATTTGCTGTGGTACTAATTTTAACATTTGGTTATTGGTGAGTATTGATAGTCCAGGCTGTAAATGCTTTGGTTTATACTGTAATACTATACTGTAGATATCTTGTGTCAGTGTATCAAAAGGTGAGGTTTCTTTAAGGCCTCTTCCCCAGCGAAGTTTTATAGGATGTACAGTATTTCAGCACACATTGGAGCTCTCCTGTTCACTTTCAACTTTGCAGTTTACATATAATAAAGTGATGCCATCAAGAGAAATTCTCATGTACTGTACAAGTAATTCTCAGGAGTTTTCCTCTGGGTGATTTCCAGATAGTGGATTGATTATTAGGGTTGCTGGATATCACTTATTCCCATTGTTCTGTGGGGTTGGATGCACTCTTTTGTTTTGGTTGATAAGTACATTTTTCAGTTCCCTAATTTCTCTTGATTGCTTAAAGTCACTACAGTACCAAGCTACAAGAGTTACATAGATTTTCTGTGGAGAAATAACTTTTCCAGCCCAGTTAGTGTTGGGTTTATCTCCTTGCCCATCCTTTTTTCAGGCTGTTCAGCTTTTCTCTGGCTTGGGAGACTGGGAAGAAATAGATTTCATGCCTATGTCCTCAGTTTGGCTTTTTCTAGGTTATACTTTCACCAAATTTAATGTTTTGCGTGAACAGGATTACTGCAGTTAGTTTCTTTCTTGGGGTTCCTTCAACTTACTTAGCGGGCTTTGTTAGATATTCAGTTTCAAAACTTAATTTCAAGTCAAATACAGAAGTGGAGAACCCCTGGTCACTGACTACCTTACAAATGTAGTTTCTTAATTGTCATTGACTGGCACAGTTTGTCTAAAATTAGGGTCTTCGATCTGAATACTGTACAGTACTGTGTTTTTTCTTGGTATCCATCGCAACACTATAGAGCTGTGTACAGTAAAGAGGTTTGTGGGTTATTCTTTAGCTATGTCTTTCTTTAGGTAGTTACCAGTAAATGAACTCCCTTTGTGGGGTCCATGTCACTTTAGAGGTTGGAACATAGTTAATTATCCTTATACCCCCTGTAGCATTGATGGTGAACTATTTCAAAGCTCCTTTTTTTTTTTTTCTTTTTTTTTTTACCCACTTTTAGTTCAATGTCACAATTCTAAGTACAGTACTGTACAGTATCTAAAATTACAAGAGTTGACAAAAAAGAATGCATTTAAAGATCCAGTGTAGGCGTTGAAATGTCATGCTTTGCCAGTAACATGTGGCCCACAATCGGTTTTTGTTAATTAAATCTTAACATTTTTTTGTATGCTGTGACACTTGTTGTACTCATTTTGATAGTACACCCACACATATATAATACTTCATGTGCGATATTTTCACATCGTATTTATTTTTCAAAAATTTTTTTGGAATGTACAGTTAATATACACTCGGTGCGGAGTGGTGGCTTTTCTATAGTATCTTGTACTGTATACATGATCATGTTTCGTGTATTTTCCCAAAAAAATTCTTTGATACGAATATATATACTGTACTTGTATATATATTTACTCGATCCTTTTCATAAACAATATTTACACATTTTTCACCACAATGCTCTCAACTAGAAACATGAGTAGGCAAATTCTTTCTCCCTATTTAGTTTCTGTCCTTCAATGGACACCAAAAATACTGTATTCAATTTCCAAGCCTTTACAATTGGTGAAAGAATTTGACTTATCATTTAACATATATAATGTGATGACCAAACAGCCATCAGCTGAGCAGTCTGTTCACAGACAGGATGAACTATGAATGGGTCAAAGGAGAAAGAACTACAGTACAGTACAGTAATTGCAAAAATTCCAAGGGTAGATCTGATCAGGATACTAACTTACCACATGGTTAGGGTCTATCTGGGTTTCTGGCCTGCCAGGCTTATGTACTTAAGTCACTCAGTGTTGGGTTAGGTCATAAAATAGGATATCAGTGGTAAACCTGCATTTTTAATTATGATCCAAAAAATCTACTGTCAAGTATGATTATCCATAGCTTTGCTTTTTTGGTCATTGTAGTAAATCTAGCATCATTTTACTTTACAAATACCCTGTACAGGGATGCAGCGTTTAGCGATTGTTCATTTAGTGATAATTCGGTTTAATGATTTAAAATTTCTAACACCCATTGTTATTTAACAATCTGCAATTGTTTGGATGAGCGGTCATCAACTCATGGAAATATTCAGGAGGGAAGTAAAAAAAAAAAATGGGGATTCTGTGCTCCAAGTGGACATCTCCACTTGGTGGGCATTGTGGGTGTATACAGTATATGGGAGGGTGTGGGCATGATAAGAACATGACAGGTGGTAGCGTAGGGGTGGGTGGGCGGGTGGTAGAGGAGGATTCACAACATAGCGGTGAGGCGAGGGCGGAAGCCCTATCTGCCTCTACCACCATCACTGCTTTACCTGATAGCATATGTCAATTGCCTATTCCTAAATATTGCCTCAGTGAATAATATCTACATATTTAAGTACAATAAATAGTAAAATACAGCAAGTGTAGAATTATGTAAATGTAAGTGATATCTGAAACTCACTGTGACATGTTTGCTGTGGAGCAGAGGCCTTTGCTAATCGCATTCTATTTAGAATTGCCACATGTAAGTAATTATAAAAATAATAATTCCAGTAAGAACTGCTTACTGTACAGGTATTCCCTTTTATGTTTTTGACCTTTTGATATATATATGCAAATAAATCACTGTAGGTGCGCGTGATCCAGGTATATGCTGATAACCACAAGGAAAAAGAAAACACAAAGTGTTTTCTTTTTCCTTGTGGTTATCAGTATATATATATATATATATATATATATATATATACAGTGGGGTATGCTATAACGAACGGATCCTACTACGAATATTCCTATAACGAACGGTTTTACCTATAAAATTGAGAATGCTATAACGAACGAAACTCCTACAACGAACATTATTTATTTTATTTTTTATTTATTTTTTTCTAATTTATTGTTTTTTTATTACAAATATTAATGATATTCTTTATTTCAGGGGTTTAGATGCATATTTATGCACTTTTTTACAATTTTTACAATTTTATATTATATTTTTCAGTGTTAAGTGGTTGTATTTGGGGGCCTGGAACGGATTAATCCTATAACAAACGAATGCTATAACGAACAAGGTTCTAGAACCAATTAGATTCGTTATAGCATACCCCACTGTATATATATTTATTTTTATTTTTTTTTTGGTGCACATTCTGTATGAACAAGTGTGTATGCATGTAAGAGTACAAGAAAATGAAGAAAATTATGTATATCTACCCAAAATTATGAGTTGAAGAAAAACATAACTCAGCTCAGCCTCACCCATTCTTGAGTGCTACTGGGTGGCGAGTCAGCCACGTGACTCCACTACACAATTACGCGCCATCTCCATGAATATTATTCCTCGTTTCTTTTCGCTCAGCGATAAAATCACTTGGCGATCTTTTTTTTTTTTTTTAGGAATGCATCCCGATCGCTAAACGACGCATCCTTGTAACATGTTTGCATTTCGTAATGATCTGTGAATATATGAACATGTTGCTAAAGCTTATTGTTTCTAATGACTTCCTTAATCACTTGGCTGTATACAACTGGGAAAAAATATGTGCACTTAAAGGAGCATTGGTTATGCCCTGCATTGGCTTGCAGTCACGTGACAAAGATTATTAATTTATTGAGTAATTTAAGCCAGTGCCATGTATCCTAATGGTTATAAACAAACTGTTGACTGGTGAGTGAATTAAGCTTGCCCTCGGGTATGGACAGATGTTTAATAATATTTGGCATAGATTTTCATCTAGTAGATTAAATTCCCCCTTGGCCATGTGATTCAATGAGTAAAGCTTGCCTAAGGGTGTCACAACAATGTTCCATATAAATTGCTGCCTTGTTAAGTAAACAAATTAAGACCATTAAGTAATTCATATGTTAGTGAATACCCTGTATATTTATTTTATCCCATGGACCAGCATTTGTCAAGACTGATAGAGGACAGCTTTGTCTTGAAATATACATACAGTACTGTATATAATTTTTTGTAGTGAATAACTAAATGCACAATTAGAATTTTTCTTTAATACAGTATAGTACAGTACAATATATAATTTATTTAGAGATGAATTTTTCATTTTGACAAGTACAGGTACAGTACTGTACTGTATATACCGCACCTGTATTAAATTTAGGCAGTCTCATGTGTAGCTCTAATATATGAATAGTACACTCTACTATAGAGTATTTTAGTATCTGTCAGAATACAGTAAAATCTAGAATGGACAGGCCAGAAACCAGGACATGCAAAAAATAATGAAATGGAAGTTTTGGAATGTAACACCAATATAACTGCAAATTATGCATCATTCATAGAAAACATGAAACAATAGATCAAATAAATGCATTAATGCTACTACAGGTTGCTATTTTGTTTTAATGGGGCTTTAACTTAATCTTAATGTAGCCTTTTAAAAAATTGAGAATAAGTACTGTACAAAATTTAGACATACTGCATTGGATTGAAGTCAAGATGCAGAACTTGAATCTACCTAGGTTGACTTCATCAAATTTGTATAAAAACCATATTGATGACTTCAGTTACTTATATAAGATTTCATTGCATTAAACAGATTTGAAGAAAAAATCTCACACTATTTCTCATTTTGAAGACCATGCACAGAAAGGATAATCAACCTTCCTGTTATCACCCTGTTGTAAAAATTAGAGTACAGTACATGTATAGTACATATGATTTTGATTCCCTAAATACATGGGCATTATATAGTTTCTAACCACATTTTAAAACTAATATATGCAATAACATTTGACTTTTATCTGTATATAGTTCCATAATATACTGTATATGAAAATTATTTAAACTTGGGCAGTGACAACATACCTGTATTTGTGATTTCAAGATCGAATCTTTGTGCATTGTGATTACGTCAGTAATGTATGGTAAAATCCAACTAATCTGAATTCCAGTAAAAGAAAATATTGGTGGCAGACATTTGTGATTTTGCCATTTCCTATATAAAAAGGTGACGAGAAAAAGTTTTATGTTCTGTAGGTTTAACATGACTTTGAATGTATTGTGCTTGGCTAATCTGAGTAACAAACTTATGAACTGTGCACACAAATTTGGATGAACATTTTTGGCAAACACTGAACAAAATTAAAAATTTGTTATCCATAATGTCGTAAATGCTGTACTGTATTAGCATGAAGCAAAAAAAGTCACTTCGTACAAATTAACTTACTGTACAAGTTAGGTAGCTACTGTTACAGAATAATGTAAGATTAATTATCCTGAGTTTATTTTAAAATAAATTCTAGATTCTGGGGGTTTCCAATTACAGTACAAAGTACTTGTATATCATTTGTTTCCAGACATATTTAATGATAAAAAAATTTAGGCATCAGAACTTGAACTGCAGTACATTAATGTATGCACTTTTATTTAAGTATGTTTGGATAAGCTAATGATTTAAAAAATTAAACACCATTTCTTAAAAAACACTTAATTTTTATTTAAAAATCTCTGCTAAAAAAAACACCTTATGGTATTTGCCTCGAACTGTTGCTGTTAAATAATCAACATAATCTGATGCGAAGAGAAAATAATTTATCCTTAAGACACAAACACACACACATACACACGTAAATCTGCTAGCTCCATATTGACAGCACAGTAAAAGGATTAGTCTGGTCTTGCTAACTTAGTGATACAGTATCTGCATTACAGTACCACTGGGATTGACAGTATCTTAAGAAAAAAAAGTGCAGCACAAAAGTTGCAAATACTGTACGTACTCATACTATATTGGCTGTACCAGACCAATGTTGTACATCTTTCTCTTGCTGTAAGTTTATTCCACATTCCTCCCTGTCTTATGGCTCTTTCTTCTCCAGATGTTATGATCTGAACACTTCCACCTACCTTGGTCTGCCTCTATATTATAGTTGCCTTGTTCCATTATGCAGTACTCAGGGTTTCATTTTATCACCCAACCTTTAGACCACCCTTTTTCAATTTCATTATTTCCACATCAGATCCACTCTTCAAAATATACATTACTTAACCATTAAAATTTCTCTTAACTGCTTACACTCTACCAGCCACTCTTATCAGATCCACTTTCACAGGCTTTGGGAGAAATATAAATTTACACTACCATAAATTGGGGTTATTTTGTACTAATTGTTGTCTTACTCTCCCCCCCTCCCTCTCTTCAAACCCTTAAACTGTGACTTGCACCATATGGTAAGGTTTTTGTGCAATATTTTTTATAATTGTGCACAAAAGATTAGCATTCATAAAGCAAATCACATTTCCCACATACTTTTTCTGCTACCCATGCCTTAGTAGGGCTCTCAACTGCCCTTCAGTTATCACAGAAGACACACGTTTGTCACCGTTGGAGCCAGTCTGTGACCCACTTGCTCATCCTTCCGCCCCTACTCACTTGGCTCCCACACTCACTTAATACTCGATCACCACAAAACTTGGGTAGATAAGGATATATATTTTTTCTCATATTTCTGCTTGCATATCTTTAATTTTGTAAAAAATATAATATGTTGCATTTGTTCTCTTGCTTTCTAAACACACAGTGGTAGCAAGGGTTCCCTGTAGTCGCAGTTTAAAGGTCAATTCAGTTCACTGTTCTTGCTTAAAATTACAAAACATTCACCTAACATGTGCCCTTTATTTCCAATCCTCTTTACCACTTTTTATTTATTTTTATTATTATTCACAATGCATGTCCAAAAAAGCTACCTTGTGAGTTACACCACATCAACCATCTTAAACACACATTATACCCAGGGTGGAGTTGTTTTCACTAATATCACATAATTTGTTTTTTAATGCCTGTACTTTGTGCTGAGATTAATTTCCTTTTTCAATAAAAAAATAAAATAAAGTATCTTCGATATAAAATCAGAGATGACAGATTGTTGAGTTGTCATCTATGTTGTCCAATGTCTGAATGTAGATACTAAACTTCAAATTGGCTCTGATCAGTAAGACTTGAAAATTATTTTAATTTCAGCCTTGCTTGTACTGTACCCCTCTAATTATTAAATTTATTCCTTAAACATTTCCTTTAGCAACATCCACCCAGTCATAAAGTATGTTATTTCTTATCACTTTATACACCACTGAACATTATCCTTCCAATTTTTGTTTAACATGTTGGCTGCATATTTAAATTGCAGGGGGTCACTAAGGAACTATTAACACAAGCTTAGTATAGGAAGTGATATTGATGTACTTTTAAAAGTTAAATTATATTAATAATGCACCATAAAAGTTTAAAACAACCAAGGCGAGGCAAAATGAGCTGGGTAATGTAGCAACTAGATGCAGCAATTTTGGGTTTTGTGGTTGGTCAAATATTACAGTTAAGGAAGATTAAATTTTGTCCCTATGGATTACTTTACTGCAACAGCCAAAGGTTTACCAGTGCAGGTATCTCTCACTATATGAACGTTCAAGATACAGGTGTACCCCGAAAACTGACATCCCGTTAACCATCGTTTCGCATACCCCAGAGATCCGATGATCGGGATAGGAGCGGCAGAACTGTTTTGAAATTGGTGGGAGGTGGCACTGTGAATTCTTGCTACAAGAGGGCTCTACGCACTGCCCTGATTTATTCCTGCCATCTTTGTTCTTGTTTACAACTTGCACTGACTTTGTGTTTTTTCATTACTTCTGACTTAGTGTGTTCCTCAATCATGTCTAAATGCCTCAGTGATAGCTCATCTTGTACTGGGCAGCTTAATGTGATGTTATAAGGCATAATAAGAGTGGTGATGTACCAGCAAAGAGTGGTAGAGACTTGAACTTGTCATCCTAGACCATCTCTGCCATCAACATGGGTAAATAAGTCTCAATTTATGCTTTACATTGCTTATTTAAGGCTTACTGTATTATGCTTGCTTCATATGTGTGCTGTATTTTTGTGCTTGACAGTGTGCACAACAAAGATATATCAAGGGTAGATGGAAATTTTTAGGGGGTTGCCAGTCCCTAACCACCTGAATTTGTTATGTTCGTATGGGATTAATTGCTTCAATAACCGTTGATTCACTAACCAATGACATTTGCCGGTCCCTAAATGCATCCGTTATCAGGGTACACCTGTATGAAAAATCTCTTATACGAATTTCGTAAATTACCACCTCTTTTTCATGTCCCGGAAAAAATTCTAGTTGCGCCCCCGGGAATCAGCTGGGGCGGTCACGCCCCCACAGCCCTCTCCCTACCAGGCTGAGGTAGAAGTATGTTATGGTCATTTTTCAACTCGTAATTTTGGTTATATGAACATAACTTTCTTTGTAATTTTTTTTCATTCAGTTACACTCTCACACAATCATACACACAGAATGTGCAAATAAATAAAACAATAAATAATTATAAGGTGAAAACATAATGGGAATAAATATTTCTTTGTGTGCGAGAGCTGAGGGGAAGTGTTGCTAAGGGTCGGCAGAGGCAGCCAGACTGCGTTGCTATTGCAATGTTTGAGGGCGGCCATGTGTGTAGCAGCCAGTGTGTTTGCAAATAGTGCCTGTTAAACCTTGCTTTTACTTAATAGTTTTAGCTGCATATTTTCATCTAGATAGATTTTATTAATTTGTGTTTTTGGGGTATGATACCGGGGTATTTTTGTCATTGGTAAACCGAACCCTAATTTTCCCATTTGTTCTATTAATTGAGATACGAAGATTCACCTAAAGGATTTTTTATTTTATTTTTTTTACCTAACCCATTCATATATCGAGGGATACCTGTTTACCGAGTTGTAATCTAACTCCACACACGCACACATTTACATCTATCTTGCCTCCTTTCAAACATGCACCTACTGACCCCAATTTCATGGCAATTACACTCCACACTATAGATGAAAATCAGAGCTTCAGTAGATACCCCTTCAAACTGGTCTGCAGTCTTTTGTGAACTTCATTTAAAACAGAAGCAGAAGGAACTGCAAGTGAGATGAGATGTTTAGAGTCAATACCTAATTCTGCATTAAATCTCAATTCATCTTAAAAAATATATACTGCATGTATTTTGGAGATAACATTTTTACATCAAATAAAAACACACTAGTAGTTTTTCTTATTGGTGCATAATTTTAGTGAGATCTGCACACAATTTCCTTCAGAATAGTTGGATTATACTGCATACTGCATTCTCATTAACTTTTAAATAAGGTTCCCACGTAAACTGAAAACATTATTGAAATTAAATTTTTTGTGTCTGTAATTCAAATTGAAAACAAACACAATAGGATGTCTTAATAAAAGGAAATAATTTTAACAATCTACACATTAAAATGCTCTGACGTACAACTGGTGGCTATAGTCAGTCACCACCCGTAACCTGAATCATACTTGGAAGCCACTGCCACCAGGATCTAGTTAAGTATTCACTGAGACATGTACACTACTATCTAAGATTCTCTTAACACCAATGCTAAGGCAGTCTTATGATAAATTCTAAATCACGGTTTTATATTTAAATATGTAAATTTTTTTAACATACTGTAATTTGATCTATGGAAAATAAAGCCTATGTCTAAGCCTGCCTTACTGGATGGCAAGTTTAAAAAATAATATAAATACATCAAAACAGTTGCATTCATAATAGGATAAGCACATTTTGATACAATATACTATTACAATAATGCATATATGGCTACTTATTCCAAAAAGTTTATAAACATGAAGTCAAACTTCTTAAGTTTTGCCGTTGATTTGGTTGCACATTGTGAACATGAACAACAATCAACTTATTTGCCTATATCTCATTCACCCACTGGCAAATAATCCCTTAGCATTAAATAATTAACAAGGGTTAACTCCTCAGAACAACTTGCTTTAAATAACCCTTTTTTTTTTGAGGATAGGAATTTCATGGAAACATAAGTGCTGTTACATGAAGTAATATTGTCCCTGAAAGTTAACATTAAACAACTTGTAATCACAATTATTATGGACTACGTGTACCGTACCATATCTGTATAAAAAGAAAAATCCCATGTTGATTTTTTTTTTACAAATATATATAAATAAAAAATTTGGAATGACTGACTAGTTCACTGAACTTTCCACTGAATTCTTTGGGAAAGTTATCTTGTATTGTTTATCAATAAGTTCCATATATTACCTTTATCATTATAAACTACATAGAGAACTCCAAGATGATATCTGTGAGTTGCTGGCAGTGTTTGTCTTAAAATTGAATAGTGCTGTCCTCTGACAGATGCTGTGGTTCAAAATGTTTCTTGGGAAAAAGATTATGATTGGTATTCATATAATTATAAATATAGATGAATGTCAGCCATAAGCACCATTCTTTGACCTCTGAATCAATCTTAACTCATAAGTAATATAAAAAATTTTCCTGTGATTAATTAAATAAATCTTGAACCACTAATGACAACCTTCAAAAGAACCTTATTCCTCCAGTATTGTGCCTTAAAATTCATAGCACTATTTAGCCTTCAGGTGGCCTCCTCATTTTCAGATTCTCCACTGAGTCCTGTGTTTTCTCCAGTGACTCTGCAGCGATGAAAAATGGCCTTCTCGTATGCCTTCTTCACAGCCTTTCTCTCTGCTGGCTTCCGGGACTCAACCAATTTGGCTTTATCCAGAGTAGAATCTACACCCAGGGGTTCCAGCTTGAAACGTGGTAGCCACTGCCTGAAATGTACAGTAAGTGATTTTATATACTATATCCATACTCTCCCAATTGCTTAGGCACTGATTGTCTTCATAACATGGATAGTAGAAGATTCTAGGCCTACCTGTATTCTCAAAGTAAATTATTATTAAATGCATGTTGGGGAGGCCATTTTATAATCATAATTCAGTGATATCCTTGTTAGCCGGAACAATTGGTGCAGAGCACTTCCGGGAATGAGAGATTTCCGGGTAACGAGACGACTCTCTCAAAGCCGGAAAAAAAAATCTCTCATCCCCGGAATTTTCCGGAAAATGGAAAAATGTTCTCGGAAGTTCCAGAAATTGCGCAGTATATCAATTCTCGAACCCGGAAAAATATCCCTCATCCCTGGAATTTTCCGGGTAACTGAAAAATGTTTTCAGAAGTTCCAGAAATTGCCCATTACATCATCTTTCGAACCCGGAAAAAAATTCCCCATCCCTGGAATTTTCCGGGTATCGGGAATTTTTTTTTAGGAATTTTCCGGAAAATGTGTCCCTCGAAAAATCTTTCCCAAAATCGTAATTTTCCGGAAAATTTCGACTTTGAGAACGATTTTCCGAAAAAATTTCAATTCCGGCTATCGGAGAGTTCCGGGTTTGAGGGATTCCGGCTGAGGGAGATATTACTGTATTCCCTATAAACAAAGGGTGAAAGCAGGTTTCAATTTATTAAGCTAATACTTTTCAGTGGCATAAATATTATTATAACAAATCAATTGGTCCATGCATAATCTTTGTTAATAAACCAGTTACAGGTGTATTGCTAACTGGAATTAAACCTCTGATTTTAAGACAAAAGTTTAACTCGCATACATGCAGCAATTACTTTTCATTTGCCAATAAAGTAATTAAATGGTGTCAAACTGAGAGATTTTCAGATAAATAATGAGAAAGGTGAAACCTAATTTTCCATAGAATGAGCCATGAAGAAAAAATAAATAAAATACTCACCATGTTCGTTTGTTATCAAAAAAGAGAACTAGGTACATAGGTGATGGGTAGTTGTTGGCTAGAGCGAGTACATCATCTGGAGGCACAGGGATGGGCACACCATTGTGGAAATATCCAGTCTTTGGCATTTTAGGGTTTATGATCTGAAATATAGACAAGTTATGGGGCTTAAACTAGTAACAGTTTGAAATCTGGGTTTCAATCCATTGGCATTATCTAACAAAGAATGTTGTCCATTTTCTATGGTACCTGTATCCTTCAGGCTACAGAAACTGAAATTACAGACATTCACGTTAATGGATTACAAAAAGAATAGAATGAGTATTGAGATAGAAGAAAAATTCACCTTAACTGAAAATCTGGAAGATCTTTGAATTAAAAAATGGTGGAAAATGTTGCCAGCCTTGATATTTCACTAAACATTATATATAATATGTAATGCTCTACAGTCAGGTATCCCCTTATTTACAATAATCCGCATTAACGGTAAGTAGGTTTTGACACCCTCTCATGATTTACGTTAAGCAAAATCCACATTAACGAAAGTTGTCAGGAGGCTAAACTCACTGTCACGGAATGTAAACACTGGGGAAGCGCATCTCTCCCTACACTTGTCAAATCGAAGATGGCTGCTATGCCTAGAAACTGCTTTAACATCTAACATGCAGCGTCAACCTACTCGTGCTACAGCCCTGCGCTTTATTCCAATGTGGTCGCTCTTGCCCTCCCTCTTGTAACCAATGTTATCGTTATTAATCATTGCGTAACCTTGTGATTGCTGTGATATTTGCCGTTCATTGGTGAGAGGAAAACACTATTGTTCAGATTTTTCCTGTTTTGGTGACTGAAGTGATTAACTGTTAACTTTGAAAATGGCTAGCAAGCATCCTGCGGAGTCTTCCGCCTCTGGGAAAGGCAAGGCTTTGAAGAAGACCGTATCTCTGGAAATAAAGTTAGACAATGTTAGGTGGCAGGCTCGTATTAATTATTTTCTATTTTTTCTTTTTTAAGATAGGATAGCTTTTTTCTGTGATACATGTCTGTGTCGCACAGGCCAGGAATGTATCCTATTGAAACCCATGTTAAAAAGACTCCCGATTTACATTAATTTGATATACTGTAGGATTTCCAGAAACATAACCCTATCTTAAATAGGGGGTCTAACATAACCTATAAACTAAAAAGATGTACAGTGTTCAAAGTACTGTATTATAGGCAATTTGACTGACAGTGAAGGTACAAGAAGGTTGATGCCACACCAAAACCCAAAGTGCTGCTCCTTGCAGTTTCTCAATTGATTTTTTCAGGGTTGGCTAATTTAAACCAAAGGTTTTAATGCTTTGTAGTAGATTTGGAGAAGCATATGATAGGGTGAACAAAAAGCATTGTGGGAGATATGACAAATGTATGGGGTGGGAGGAAGGGTATTAAATGCAGCAAAAGCATTCTATGAGAACAGCAGGGCAACAGTAAATGGGAACGAAAGTGAAACATTGGAAATATGTGTGGATGTTAGACAAAGATGGGTTATGTCCCTGTGGTTGTTAATATATACCGGTGATTCCTAAATGGGGTTGCATAGAGGTCATGGGGTCGATGGGGTCCCATACAGCTCATAGTCCAGGTGTCAAGGACGTGGTCGACAGATACTGTCTCGTTAAGTCGGGACCATAAATTATGGTCAAGGGAATAATGCAGTTACTGTACTCTCCTTGTGTCGAGTCAGGTCAGTCCAGGGAAGGCAAACGCTGATGACACGTTACGCAGCAGAAAATTCACACTCCTACCTTTGAACTGTTCTCAACTCATTTCACTCTGTACTTCTCATGGATGCAGACAAAAAATGACAGCAAATTTCAATGATAGATTCCTTGAGTTGCTTACTGAATCTTTGGATTTTGTTCAGTTTCTTTTCAAGGCAGATGTAAAACAGTGTGGCTCTTTTGTCCTCGAAATGGCAGAATTCCAGGCTGACAATGAGGCAAGGGTGAATTTTGCCATCTATGGATTATTTATAAAATTGACATTCAGTGGCTAAAAATCGAGCTGTCACGGTTCTGATATAATTTGGAAGTCTGTAAGGCAGCTTTCTTGTCAGTGGTGTATATAAAATTTATTACATTAATTTTACTACAGCTACAACCAGGGTCTTATCTTCTTCAGTTTCTTTTGGAGAACCATCGTCACGGGTGTAAATGCTGTCAAAAACAATGCCGTCTCGTCTCCTCGTGTGTGTTTTAATATTCTACGTATTATTAATGAATTGTACTGTTCATTTTGCATATATAAACATTAATTCAATCAAATACATATTCAGTAATAAACAGTGATGAAACTTTTGTACATATTCTTAAGATAAAAGACACTGTTTCCTTGAGTGCACACGTATACTTTGGCGTTCCCAGTCCATCTCGCCTTTTTCTTTGCCATTAGTGGCTTTACTTTACTGTACAAATAACCTGTACTGTAATACTATTTATAGTCTTTATTTATCCCACTCAGTGTGAATATTCATAAGGTTCGTTGCAGAAATATTAATGTGTTTGCTTACCGGGTGCTGCCACAGACCCCGCTAGGGTGTTACCATAATATACGGCATATGTACAGTACTACCGTTCTGATATCTGAAAAATTCCGAATTCCGAAACACATCTGGCCCCAAGGGTTTTGGATAAGGGATTGTGGACCTGTAGCATTAAAAAACTTTTTTTTTTTACGGTGGTTTTTGCCAACCCTGCTTTGCCCGTATGTTTTAAATCACTGTAATATACATTGTCTTTAAATTATAGACACTCTCTACTATATAAACACATTAGTCTTCATTTTCCCCAAAAAATTTCATTTGATGTCAAAAATACATACTTGGGGTCATACCATGGATTTTGTTCAGATTTAACAAAAACGTACTACAGGTACTTTACATGCTGATTACGGATATGGGTTAACAATTTAAAAAATCAATTACAGGTGCTCCTCTACTTATGAACGTTCAACTTACAAACTTTCAGAGATACAAACATCATCACTGAGGGGGGTTACCTGCCAGAACAGGTGTTTAATGTGGATGAGACTGGATTATTTTGAAGAAAATTCCAGATAGAACAAACATTACCGAAGAGGAGAAGAGTGAGCCAGGTTTTAAGGCTGTTTTAAAAGGTATAGCTGTACTAAATATCCATAATCTTTTAATTTTTTTAAAATATGTTTGGTATTTACAAGAGTAAAGTTGGACTTACAAACAATTACTTACAAACAAGCCTCAGGAACGTAACGCGTTTGTAAGTAGAGGAGCACCTGTAATAAGTGTTAATTAATGACCTTTGAAATAATTAAACATATTTAGAATATTTAAAGTCAATTATGCTAGGCCCATAACTCTTAAATAACCTTTAGATACATTTTCTAAAAGAATATAGAATATCTTTACAGTGATGTCTCCGTTAACCGGAACAATTGGTGCAGAGCACTTCCGGGAATGAGAGATTTCCGGGTAATGAGACCACTCTCCCAAAGCCGGAAAAAAATCCCTTGACTCCAAAATTTTCTGGGTAACGGAAAAATTTTCTCAGAACTTCCAGAAATTGTGCATTACATCATCTCTCAAAACTAACCCAAAAAAAATCCCTCACCCGCAGAATTTTCCGGGTATTGGAAAATTTTTCTCAGAATTTCCAGAAAGTGCGCCTGATTTTCATCTCTCATAATCGGGTAAAGGTTCCCCATCCCCATATTTTTCTGGAATTTTCCAGGTACAAATACTGGAAAACTTTACTCAGAATTTTCCAGAAAATCTGTCCCCCAGAAAATCATTTCCAAAAAAGGAATTTTCCGGAAAATTCCGGCTTTGGGAAAAATTTTCCGAGAAAATTTCAGTTCCAGCTATCGGGGAGTTCCGATTAAGAGGGATTACGGCTAATGGAGATATTACTTATACACTTCCCCAAATATATCATTTGGCATTAAAAATATGCTCGAGTTAATACCTTGTGTGTCAGCACTAGGGTCATACTATGCTGATGAAGGATCTGGGTCCACAGTTTAAATATTTAAGTAATTAGTGTTAATTAATGACCTTTGAAATAATTAAAGATATTTAGAATATTTAAAAAGTCAATTATGCTGTGTCCTTAAGGTTTAATTCACCTTTATATACATTTTCTTTATAATATAGACTATCTTTACTGTATACACACATTAGTTTTCACTCTCCATAAAAATATATTTTAAAGGCAAAAATAGGCCTCACTTTGCATTTTGGCCCTTGGGTTCAGACGATAGATTTTGTTCATATTGCATACAAAAGTACTACTTAACATGCTGATTAAGGATCTTGCTTCACAATTTAAAAATTCCAGTAATTATTGTTAATTAATGACCTTTGAAATAATTAAAGGTAGTGTACTTTTCTAACACTAATTACTTGCCACCTTTGGGTTTTCAAGGTCACTTTTTGGTGTTTATGCGTTATTCTTGATGTACTTTAATAATTAGACATTAAATTTAAAAAAGTGTGCTCCTGAACAAGTTGATATTTGTAAAATTACTTGTCCAAATGACATCTCAAACATTTTAATTACTTTCCTCACTAATTACACACTATGGTTTTTCAAGGTCACTTTATGGTGTTTATGTGGATGTACTTAAGTAGTAAGACATATTAAAGTTCAATTCTGAGAGAAATGAGTTTTGGGCCTAAAATCCTAAAGGGTAAGGCTTACAGTTGCAGCCATAATCTTGATCTCACCAATTTTGTTCAAAAGCTCAATATTTGTCCTGAACATGCTGATTAAGGTTCTGTTGTCCGAAATTTGAGAGATGGATAGCACTGTTAACATGGTGTGGGAGGGTGAGGACGAATAACTGTTCATGCTTTGTAAACAATGACCAGGAATTTAATATGCTGCTATGACTTATCTGGGCTAGAATGTGGGATATTTTTTCTCAATAAAGTCCATTATTTTATGATAATGCTATAGCAACCTGCCACCAAATGAAGCTAAATAATATGGGCATTATGGTGAAATGGCATAAAGATGTGTTAAAGGGGTCCCACTTTTTTTTTTATGCATAAGGCACAGGAGCACATTGAAATGACTTTTCCACAAATTATTGGCTACCAGTACTTATATATAACACTTTATATTACGAAACAATTGTCAACAACTGTTTAGATAAGCAGGTATGCATCCCCACCCCATATACAGTAGATTAGCTTTTTCCAGGCTGGGTTTGTTCAAATTGGTCCGGTGTATCAAGTGTTTTGAATGATTCCTGGGTACTTTAAGAATTTTCACTCAAAGGAGAAAATATACCATATAAATTTCAGTGAGTGTGGGATTTTTAATTCAAAAAGTAAGTATTTTCTCACCAATGCGGGATACCATGGGTAACCACGGCACTTGGCCCACACCAAATCTAGAGGCTCCAATGGTATTTGGTCCCCAGTATGGCCTGAACCTGGAGAATCGCCTTCAGCACTCGAGTCGCTCCCACTTCCTCCTCCATCCGAGTCTGTCTCTGAGGCAGTGTCATCTTCTGTGTCTGACAAGCTGGAGTTGGATTCAGAATGAGTATCTTCATCTGTTTCTGGGGGAATTTCTGTTTGGGGAAAAATTTAAATAATTATGTAAACAAACCTTAAGGATTACAGCAATTATAAAAAATTGAAAGGAAAGTTTTCAGAAAGTGAAAAGGATTAAAAAGTGATACAACTTTTACTGGCCTAACATCTCTTCTCAAAATGTAATACATTAAGACTTTTGAAATTGAATTATATTCCCTAATTTATTGGTAATAAAACCCTAATTTGTGGCAGGAGGTGTGATGCAAGATGGATATGTGGTGCCTTTTCTACATTACAAGTGATAGTAATATCTCCGTTAGCTGGAATCCCTCAAACCCGGAACTCTCCGATAGCCGGAATAGAAGTTTTCTCGGAAAATCTTTCCCAAAGCCGTAATTTTCCGGAAAATTACGGGTTTGGGAACGATTTTCCGAGGGGCACATTTTCCGGAAAAATACAAGAAAATTTTTCTGATACCTGGAAAATTCCGGGGATGGGGAAGTTTTTTCTGGGTTTGAGAAAAGGAAAGTCAGGTGCATTTTCTGGAACTTTCAAGAAAATATTCCATTACCCAGAAAATTCCGGGAATGAAGGATTTTTTTATGACAGAGAGTCGTCTCGTTACCCAGAAATCTCTCATTCCCGGACGTGCTCTGCACCAATTGTTCTGGCTAACGAGGATATCATGATTAACAATCTTTTTTTTTCTTTTTTTAAGATTTCATTTGTACTAATGACATGCATAATGCTTTACACAGGAAACTTTGTTCATATTTGTTTTCTATACAACATGAAAGAATCTTCTAGATTACAAAACTGTTAAGTTTAATGTTAGTAAAAAATTATTGTTTTATATCACTAATAATAAACAGTGGTATCTTCTATTACTGTACTATAATACCCTACACCTATAGGTAAAAGATGAAGGTACAGTTGCCTCCACATGAATGTACCACACACCCTTGGGAGTATGTGAGGGCATAGGTACGAGATGTGGCAATGCAAGGCCGTAGTCAAGGCCATGAACTACTGGTTCCCAGTAGTTCAGCCCTAGTCATTCAGTCGTGGCTACACAACAATGCTGCATAACATAAACAAAGAAAGCATTAATGTGTGGCCATGCAAACAGGGTAATTTCACTGTTTCATACCTTTTCATTCATCCTTGAATACAGATGCATTGCCACAAATTGTTCCTAAGTCCTCACACACTCTCGGACTGTGGTTCATTCATGTGGAGGCAAATGTACCTTTTGGCATTGAGGTGCAATCAGTTGTTCTCTTAAATCTTCATAAATCTACCACCTTTGATAATGTCAACAAAATAAAAGATTTACATGAATTTTTTAGTTAAAAAAAAAAAAAAGAAAAAGAAAAAAGAAAGAAAGGAGTATTTAAACCCCCCCCCCCAATACTGTTATACAAATATGGAATGCAAGGAACATGAAACTTCTGAAGGCGATGGCTGCCATCCATACAGCTAACTTTCACTGATGATAACCACTGTCTTAAGATTAAATACTCAATTCAGCTCTTGACAGTTTCCTACCTCCTCCTTGTCGGTACGTTTTGAAAGAATCTTTAGCAGGTGGAGTTCCCGTATCAGACAGGTCTAGGATGGAGATGCCATCTGGGAATGACAGGGAGCCAGTTTTTGCATTCTGTAGAAAAAAATAAATAAAAAGTAATATCTTACCAAAGTTTTGAAATTTAATATTTATGCAAATTCAAACATGGGACCTTCACATATATTTTCTCAAGAATATAGACTAATTTTACCATTTAAATGTGTTAGTTTTCACTTCCAAAGATAAGGACATCTGATGTCCCGAGAACGCCTGACCTCACCTCTTATATAGTATATTATACAGATATCCCTCTTGATATGAACGTTTGATGCATGAAAATTCACGTATATGAATTTCCTAAACTGACACCACTATTTCATGTTACGAAAGCTTTCCGTGCTTATAAAAATTTGGGTCCTGGAAAAATTTAAATCACGCACTGAAGTAGGAGTTATGTTATCGTTATTTTTCAACTAATTGTGAATACTGTACATAAACATAACTTTCATCATATTTTTTTTTCATTCAGTTAAATGCACACAGAATCCTACATCTGTATATATATATATATATATATATATATATATATATATATATATATATATATATATATATATATATATATATATATATATATATATATATATATATATATATATATATATATATATATATATATATATCTTATATATATATATATATATATATATATATATATATATATATATATATATATATATATATATATATATATATATATATATATATATATATATATATATATATATATATATATATATATATATATATATATATATATATATATATATATATATATATATATATATCAAAGAAGTCTGTCTGTGTGTCCGCACGAGAATCTCGGAAACTACTTTACCGATCTGTAGTGATGATGGATGGTGTTATATGTAGTGATGATGGATGGTGTTATATGTAGTGATGATGGATGATGTTATATGTAGTGATGATGGATGTTATATGTAGTGATGATGGGTGGTGTTATATGTAGTGATGATGGATGGTGATATATGTAGTGATGATGGATGGTGTTATATGTAGTGATGATGGATGATGTTATATGTAGTGATGATGGGTGGTGTTATATGTAGTGATGATTAGACAATAAAATAATAACAGTTTAATGCTAAAAATATATACTTTGCTGTACCATTGTAGTGAAAAACATGGTGGAACTTACATACACCGTTAATGAACTATTGATGGAAGAAGAAGTTTTGGGGATTGAACAGTGAGACAGTGTGGAGCCTCCCGGAGGGTGGCGTCCTACCATGGCCTAGCGAAAGAGCCGCCCTCAGGGCGGCATTTCTGCTAGTAACATATACAGTATATATCTACTTTTCAGAAAAGTAGATCATAGAAAATGGGAAATTATCACAGGAAACGGGACTTTTTTAACGGAAACAAAGTTTTTATCATAGAAAACGGGAAATATCTACTTTTCAGGAAAGAAGATTACATAATCTTTTGAAAATTAGATTGTCATAGAGAACGGAAATTTTATTATAGAAAACGGGAATTTTTTATCATAGAAAATGGGAACTATCTACTTTCCGGGAAAGTTGGTTATCTACATTCCCGAAAGGTAGATTATCTACTTTTTGGGAAAGTAGATTATTGACTTTTGGGGAAATATTACCTAATTTTCTGAAGTAGATTGTCATAGAAAACAGGAAATTTGTATCACAGAAAATGGGAAATATCTACTTTCTGGGAAAGTTGGTTATCTACTTCCCAAAAAGTAGATTATCTACTTTTCGGGAAAGTAGATTATTGATGTAAGGGCGGTAACGAGCAGGAAGATGATTGCCGTCACTCGCTCGTTTGCTGGCTCGCAACCCCCACTTGGGGGGGTTAGACGGAGGTGAGAAGGTCGCTGCTACCAGTGACACCGGCAGATTCTACCCAGCTGTCAATACAGACACCTCCCCGCTGTTCGTCAAATTCTGGTTGTGATCTCATCATAGGTCCTGGACTCGTGGGCTGTTTCTCCAGGCCTTCACAAATCGACTGTCAATCTCCGGACACCTACCCCGGCTACTACCGCGGCAGCCATGTCATCGCCACTTCTTCCACCATCTGTGCCCTGGCGTTTCTCTAGTGTAGCAAGACCTCGCAGGAAGCTTACTTGACCTCCTCTCCTGAGAGTGGATCACCGCTTTTCAGAACCTTCCCTAGGGCCGCTGCCGTAGGAAATATCTGTTCATTGTTTGATTCCATTAATTGCTGACTCCAATTAATTGTTTGATTCCATTAATTGCTGACTCCCATTAATTGTTTGATTCCATCAATTGTTGACTCCCAGGAAATATTTGACTCCATTAATTGTTTGATTCTATTAATTGTTGGACTTCCATTAACTGTTTGACTGCATTAATTGTTGATTCTCATAATTGTTTGACTCCCGTATTTATTTGATGTTTGTTGAGTGGTGTCAGAGTTTTATGTTATATTTTTATAGTAAAGAGATGTCAATCTCAAACGGTTGTTTGTTATTCCTCGTAAAACCATGGTTCTTGACTTAACTTTTATAAGATCCTGATTAGGCTGGTAAGGGATTTCTATCCCTAAGTTCCAGCCCTTTACAAGTGGCAACCTTGCCAGGATTGTCTCTGACCTTGGTTTCTGAGGGCTAACATTCGTTACTGTGTTTGTTGTAAGTCTCCATGTGCGCGCTGCTTTGCTGTCAGTGGTCTGGAAGTAAGTGTTGTTCGGTGCTTATCCCTTCCTTCTGTTCTGCTAATTTTGTTGCTCTCCCTTGTGCTAGGGAAGTTAATTAGTGTTGGTTGGGATGCACTGTGGATACTGTCAGAGCATTTTGTTGTTATTTCACCTGGTGCGGTTCTTTTCCCTGAGGTGATTTAACTGAGCTGGGTGCGAAACAAGGTTTCCTCCAGTCGGATCAAATCATTTATTGGTTTGATTGAGCCACTAAATAAATACTTTGGGTCTGACAGGTGCTGAGATTGGTCGGTATGTGATCACGCAACAGAATGCCGAGAGAGAGGAATGTCAGAAAGAGAAGAACGTAACAGTGAAAGAGTGTTCGAATTAGCTAAGTTGCAGACAGAAAAGGACCTAGAACTAGCTAGGATTAATGCTTCAAGTAGACCAGAATCCTCTGGCCATATACAAGACAATGTGGTAAAACCCAGCTTGCCTGTGTATCGTGAAGGAGAAGACACCGCCTCCTACCTTGTTAGGTTTGAACGGGTAGCCGAGCTGCTTGGTGTGGACCCAGATAGCTATGCTGTAAGGTTGGGTAGCCTACTGAGTGGTAAACCGGTAGAGATTTACACGTCCCTGTCTGCCGACATCACTAGAGATTACTTTTTGTTGAAGCAAGCTCTCTTGCGAGGATTTAACAAGACTTAATAATAATAATAATAATAAACGGTTTATTAATAGAGTTGCAGCCGGTGGCTGAAAATATACAGGCTTACATTTGATTTAGACATAATAATATAATATGCGTTGGATACATTTACAGGGCTGTACAGTACATAAATCAGGAGTTGTTTATTATTTTAACAATAGGTGGATGATGCTATTCTTATATCTATCGGTGCGGGCTCTTATGGGCTGAATTTTGTTGTAGTGGCGGATTGTGCGAGGTGGGTGGGGGGCTGCCGGTGGCAGGAGGTGGCGATGATGAGGGTGGTGCATTAGTTGGCTGCCAAACCTTTCCAGTGCTTGGTGGTGGAGGTCACTGAGGGATGGCATTTCCAGGGTGGAGAGAGCGTTGATGTAGCCTGACTATTCTGAGCCGAGCATGATTCTGCAGGCTCTTTTCTGTACCTTTTCTAGTCGCCGTTGTTGGGTGGAGTTCTGATGGTTATCGTGTTGATTTCCGCAGAACGAAGATTAGAGCAGGAGAAACGTACCAGCAGTTTTCGATTCACTTGGGTCGTTTGTTTCAACAATGGCTAGAGGCGTCAGAGGTTGAGGACATCTTTGAGTGTCTCTCTAACTTCATGACATTAGATCAGTTTTTGTCTTCTCTACCTCCAGACTTGAGAATTTTCATCAAGGAGCACCAGCCAGCGACGCTTAGAGAAGCTGTACATTTTGCTGACAACTGGGCCTCAGCTCGCAACGCCTACCGTAAGTCTTCCCCTCCTGTAGTGAAGATTGCGAAGCCTCCGTCTTCCGAGGAACCATCCCCAGGAGTACAGAGGAGTAGCTCACCAGCCGTGCGGTGTCACAACTGCGGGGAAGAAGGGCACATTCGTTCTCGCTGTCCCAGGAATCCCCTCACCTTCAAATCTACTGACACTCATCAGCCCAGCTACAAGGTCGGATTCTGTTTGGAAGACAGGAGCTGCCCCGTTATTGTGTCGGCAGAACAATAAATGGGTCAAGGGCATCTACTTTCATCAGGGACACTGGTTGCTCTGCATTATTGTCTGAGGAAGCCCTGCCTGATGCTGACATCTCCAGCTGCTCGAAGGTTAGTGTCGCCGATTATTTAAGTCGTGTTGACCAGTTCCCTGTTGTTAGGTGCTACCTGCGTTGCCCCTACTTCACTGGTTGGTCTAATGTGGTAAGAGCTCCTATAAAATTCGCTAGTGTTCTCATTGGTAATGTTCCTGGTGTCCGTGACCCTAACGACCCGGAACCTTTAAAACTCTCCTCACCACCAGTACCAGTCTCCCCGCCACCAGGACTACCCTCCTTGCCACCTGCTGACAACGACTCGCCACCTGACGACATCTCCTCGCCACCTTTACACGCCACCACGCCTCCAGCAAAGGTCCTAGCTGTGGAGACATGGTCGGCGAAGGTGAAACGACTGCATCCCCTGGTTCTGCCGAATTTGTTGCCACTGACTGTGACGCCCAAGGAGTTCGCCAAGCTTCAAGCCTCGTGTACCACTCTGACACTGGTAAGGGAGAAGGTGACTTCCGGGGAGGAGGATCAGGTTAGAGATGGGTCTGTTTACAAGTTTGTTTCTATTAATGATCTGTTACACAGGTCTTGTGTGTCATCCAAGCGACCAGCCAAAGTAGGTAGGTTTTTACTTGTCCCTGCTGTTTGTCGTAGTAACATTCTCTCTGTAGCTCACAAGAGCCCTCTAGCAAGTCACTGTTCTAGTAGGAAAACTTATAGGAAGGTTGCTGATCAGTTTTAGTGGCCAGGTATAGGAGCGGTTATTAGAGCTTTTTGTAGGAGTTGTGATCAGTGCCAGCGTCATTGCAGAACCATTTTCTTGGGTAGCCATAGATTTTGTTGGACTGTTCTCACCCCCTTCCTCTAAGAAGCCTAAATTACATCAAGCTAATCTGTTAAGGAAATATAATTGCAGGACCCACATTGCTCGTGCCCTTGACGTTCCCAAGCTGGAGTCAGTCGAGGCACTACCCTGCAAGAGTTCCTCTGAAGTTCGGGCGCCAGACTCTGTTGATCTTGGGTGCCAGTTGCTGATAACACCTGACAAGATAGAAGAATCCTCTACGACTGGAAATAGGCCCAAACTTAAACCTGGAAGGAAGTGGATCCCACGTGCAGTTCCTTCATACGGCCTTACGTTTTGGACATCAAGTTACCACCTATTCCTTTATGTGACCCTTCTTTATTTTGCTATGTGATTTTAAGCATTTGTTGTAAGATGATTATGCTTTGTGTACTAATCTTAAGTTTTAATCTACTTTCCAGTAAATTTTGTTGGGGGAGCTGTGTAAGGGCGGTAACGAGCAGGAAGATGGTTGCCGTCGCTCGTTTGCTGGCTCGCTACCCCCACTTGGGGGTTAGACGGAGGTGAGAAGGTCGCTGCTACCAGTGACACCGGCAGATTCTACCCAGCCGTCATTACAGACACCCCTGCTGTTCGCCAAATTCTGGTTGTGATCTCATCATAGATCCTGGACTCGTGGGCTGTTTCTCCAGACTTTCACAAATCGACTGTCGATCTCCGGACACCTACCCCGGCTACTACTGCGGCAGCCATGTCATCGCCACTTCTTCCACCATCTGTGCCCTGGCGTTTCTCCAGTGTAGCAAGACCTCGCAGGAAGCTGACTTGACCTCCCCTCCCCCCTGAGAGTGGATCACCGCTTTTCAGAACCTAACCCAGGGCCACTGCCGTAGGAAATATCTGTTCATTGTTTGATTCTATTGGATGTTTGATTCCATTAATTACTGACTCCCATTGTTTGATTCCACTATTTGCTGACTCCCATTAATTGTTTGATTCCATCAAGTGTTGACTCCCAGGAAATATTTGATTCCATTGTTTGATTCCATTAACTGTTTGACTGCATTAATTGTTGATTCTCATAATTGTTTGACTCCTGTAATTGTTTGTTGAATGGTGTCAGTTTTATGTTATATTTTTATAGTAAAGAGATGTCAATCTCAAACGGTTGTTTGTTATCCCTCAGAAAACCATGGTTCTTGACTTTCCTTTTATAAGATCCTCATTAGGCTGGTAAGGGATTTCTATCCCTAAGTCCCTGGCCTTTACAATGGACTTTTCGGGGAAGTAGATTACCGACTTTTGGGGGTAATATTACCGAATTTTACGAAGTAGTTTATCATAGAAAACGGGAAATTTGTATCACAGAAAATGGGAAATATCTACTTTCTGGGAAAGTTGGTTATCTACTTTCCCGAAAAGTAGATAATCTACTTTTCGAGAAAGTAGATTATCGACTTTTTGGGGAAGTAGATTACCGACTTTTGGGGGAAATATTACCGAATTTTCCGAAGTAGATTATCATAGAAAACGGGAAATTTGCATCACAGAAAATGGGAAATATCTACTTTCTGGGAAAGTTGGTTATCTACTGATCATAGAAAACGGGAAATTTGTATCATAGAAAATGGGAAATATCTACTTTCCGGGAAAGTTGGTTATCTACTTTCCCGAAAAGTAGATTATCTACTTTTCGGGAAAGTAGATTATCGACTTTTTGGGGAAGTAGATTACAGACTTTTGGGGGAAATATTACCGAATTTTCCGAAGTAGATTATCATAGAAAACGGGAAATTTGCATCACAGAAAATGGGAAATATCTACTTTCTGGGAAAGTTGGTTATCTACTTATCATAGAAAACGGGAAATTTGTATCATAGAAAATGGGAAATATCTACTTTCCGGGAAAGTTGGTTATCTACTTTCCCGAAAAGTAGATTATCTACTTTTCGAGAAAGTAGATTATCGACTTTTTGGGGAAGTAGATTACCGATTTTGGGGGAAATATTACCGAATTTTCCAAAGTAGATTATCATAGAAAACGGGAAATTTGCATCACAGAAAATGGGAAATATCTACTTTCTGGGAAAGTTGGTTATCTACTGATCATAGAAAACGGGAAATTTGTATCATAGAAAATGGGAAATATCTACTTTCCGGGAAAGTTGGTTATCTACTTTCCCGAAAAGTAGATTATCTACTTTTCGAGAAAGTAGATTATCGACTTTTTGGGGAAGTAGATTACCGAATTTTGGGGGAAATATTACCGAATTTTCCGAAGTAGATTATCATAGAAAACGGGAAATTTGCATCACAGAAAATGGGAAATATCTACTTTCTGGGAAAGTTGGTTATCTACTGATCATAGAAAACGGGAAATTTGTATCATAGAAAATGGGAAATATCTACTTTCCGGGAAAGTTGGTTATCTACTTTCCCGAAAAGTAGATTATCTACTTTTCGAGAAAGTAGATTATCGACTTTTTGGGGAAGTAGATTACCGACTTTTGGGGGAAATATTACCGAATTTTCCGAAGTAGATTATCATAGAAAACGGGAAATTTGCATCACAGAAAATGGGAAATATCTACTTTCTGGGAAAGTTGGTTATCTACTGATCATAGAAAACGGGAAATTTGTATCATAGAAAATGGGAAATATCTACTTTCCGGGAAAGTTGGTTATCTACTTTCCCGAAAAGTAGATTATCTACTTTTCGAGAAAGTAGATTATCGACTTTTTGGGGAAGTAGATTACCGACTTTTGGGGGAAATATTACCGAATTTTCCGAAGTAGATTATCATAGAAAACGGGAAATTTGCATCACAGAAAATGGGAAATATCTACTTTCTGGGAAAGTTGGTTATCTACTTATCATAGAAAACGGGAAATTTGTATCATAGAAAATGGGAAATATCTACTTTCTGGGAAAGTTGGTTATCTACTTTCCCGAAAAGTAGATTATCTACTTTTCGGGAAAGTAGATTATCGACTTTTTGGGGAAGTAGATTACCGACTTTTGGGGAAATATTACCGAATTTTCCGAAGTAGATTATCATAGAAAACGGGAAATTTGTATCACAGAAAATGGGAAATATCTACTTTCTGGGAAAGTTGGTTATCTACTTATCATAGAAAACGGGAAATTTGTATCATAGAAAATGGGAAATATCTACTTTCCGGGAAAGTTGGTTATCTACTTTCCCGAAAAGTAGATTATCTACTTTTCGAGAAAGTAGATTATCGACTTTTTGGGGAAGTAGATTACCGAATTTTGGGGGAAATATTACCGAATTTTCCGAAGTAGATTATCATAGAAAACGGGAAATTTGCATCACAGAAAATGGGAAATATCTACTTTCTGGGAAAGTTGGTTATCTACTGATCATAGAAAACGGGAAATTTGTATCATAGAAAATGGGAAATATCTACTTTCCGGGAAAGTTGGTTATCTACTTTCCCGAAAAGTAGATTATCTACTTTTCGGGAAAGTAGATTATCGACTTTTTGGGGAGGTAGATTACCGACTTTTGGGGGAAATATTACCGAATTTTCCGAAGTAGATTATCATAGAAAACGGGAAATTTGCATCACAGAAAATGGGAAATATCTACTTTCTGGGAAAGTTGGTTATCTACTTATCATAGAAAACGGGAAATTTGTATCATAGAAAATGGGAAATATCTACTTTCCGGGAAAGTTGGTTATCTACTTTCCCGAAAAGTAGATTATCTACTTTTCGAGAAAGTAGATTATCGACTTTTTGGGGAAGTAGATTACCGAATTTTGGGGGAAATATTACCGAATTTTCCAAAGTAGATTATCATAGAAAACGGGAAATTTGCATCACAGAAAATGGGAAATATCTACTTTCTGGGAAAGTTGGTTATCTACTGATCATAGAAAACGGGAAATTTGTATCATAGAAAATGGGAAATATCTACTTTCCGGGAAAGTTGGTTATCTACTTTCCCGAAAAGTAGATTATCTACTTTTCGAGAAAGTAGATTATCGACTTTTTGGGGAGGTAGATTACCGACTTTTGGGCGAAATATTACCGAATTTTCCGAAGTAGATTATCATAGAAAACGGGAAATTTGCATCACAGAAAATGGGAAATATCTACTTTCTGGGAAAGTTGGTTATCTACTGATCATAGAAAACGGGAAATTTGTATCATAGAAAATGGGAAATATCTACTTTCCGGGAAAGTTGGTTATCTACTTTCCCGAAAAGTAGATTATCTACTTTTCGAGAAAGCAGATTATCGACTTTTTGGGGAAGTAGATTACCGACTTTTGGGGGACATATTACCGAATTTTCCGAAGTAGATTATCATAGAAAACGGGAAATTTGCATCACAGAAAATGGGAAATATCTACTTTCTGGGAAAGTTGGTTATCTACTTTCCCGAAAAGTAGATTATCTACTTTTCGAGAAAGTAGATTACCGACTTTTGGGGAAAATATTACCGAATTTTCCGAAGTAGATTGTCATAGAAAATGGGAAGTTTGCATCACAGAAAATGGGAAATATCTTCTTTCTGGGAAAGTTGGTTATCTACTTATCATAGAAAACGGGATATTTGTATCATAGAAAATGGGAAATATCTACTTTCTGGGAAAGTTGGTTATCTACTTCCCGAAAAGTAGATTATCTACTTTTCGAGAAAGTAGATTATCGACTTTTTGGGGAAGTAGATTACCGACTTTTGGGGGAAATATTACCGAATTTTCCGAAGTAGATTGTCATAGAAAACGGGAAATTTGCATCACAGAAAATGGGAAATATCTACTTTCTGGGAAAGTTGGTTATCTACTGGTCATAGAAAACGGGAAATTTGTATCATAGAAAATGGGAAATATCTACTTTCCGGGAAAGTTGGTTATCTACTTTCCTGAAAAGTAGATTATCTACATTTCGGGAAAGTAGATAACCAACTTTCCCGGAAAGTAGATATTTCACATTTTCTATGATACAAATTTCCTGTTTCCTATTATAATAGAAAACCAACTTTCCCAGCAAGTAGATATTTCCCATTTTCTGTGATACAAATTTCCCTTTTGCTATGATAATCTACCTTGTAAAATTCGGTAATATTTCCCAAAAAGTCGATAATCTACTTTCCCGAAAAGTCGATATTCTACTTTCCCGAAAAGTAGATAATCTACTTTTCGGGAAAGTAGATAACCAACTTTCCCGGAAAGTAGATATTTCCTACTTTCTATAATACAAATTTCCTGTTTTCTATGATAAATAGAAAACTAACTTTCCCAGCAAGTAGATATTTCCCATTTTCTGTGATACAAATTTCACATTTTCTATGATAATCTACTTCGGAAAATTCGGAAATATTTTAAAAAAGAAGTCGATAATCTACTTTGCGGAAAAGTTGATAATCTACTTTCTCAAAATGTAGATAATTTACTTTTTGGGAAAGTAGATAATCTACTTTTCAGGAAAGTAGATAACCAGCTTTCCCAGAAAGTAGATATTTCCCATTTTCTATGATAAAAAAATTCCCATTTTCTATAATAAAATGGCCGTTTTCTATGACTATCTAATTTTTGAAAAATTATGTAATCTACTTAACTGAAAAGTAGATAATTCCTGTTTTCTATGATAAAAACTTTCCGTTTCCATTAAAAAATTTCCCGTTTTCTGTCAGAATTTCCCATTTTCTATAATCTACTTTTCTGAAAAGCAGATATCTATATATATATATGTTACTAGCAGACACGCCAGCTCTTTCGTTAGGCCACGGTAAGATGCCACCCTCTGGGAGGCTCCACATTGTCTCACTGTTCAGTCCCCAAAACTTCTTATTCCATCAATAGTTCATTAACGGTGTATGTAAGTTCCACCATATTTTTCACTACAACAGTGCAGCAAAGTATATTTTTGTTCAATCCAGAATGCGACGCTTTGCTTTTAACCTAGGTCAACATACAGGCAATTAAAACATCTCATAATTACTTAAGTAATATTAGGAGGACACGTCACTACCTGGTATTTAATTGCAATTGAGCAAAGTATATTTTTTTAACATTAAACTGTTATTATTTTATTGTCTAATCATCACTACATATAACACCACCAATCATCACCACATATAACATCATCCATCATCACTACATATAACACCATCCATCATCACTACATATAACACCATCCATCATCACTACATATAACACCACCCATCATCACTACATATAACAACATCCATCATCACTACATACAACATCATCCATCATCACTACATATAACACCATCCATCATCACTACATATAACACCATCCATCATCACTACAGATCGGTAAAGTAGTTTCCGAGATTCTCGTGCGGACACATAGACAGGCTTCTTTGTTTTATATATATAGATAATGTAATGTTGAAGGGATACAACTTTGCTCACTTATACTTATCACAATCTCCCTAAAAAATACTTTAGGATTCGTGTTTATTCAAGACGTCTTCTGGTCATGAGACCCACTAATCCCCCACCCAAGAAAAGGTGACCTGACATACCATTAGCAGGTCACTAATATGAGATCCTCCCCCCACCTGACATTGTGTCAGGTCAGGTCAGTTACACGAGACCCACTAACCACCACAGCTCCATGGGAGTGAAAAATAAGTTTTTACTGTAACACACAGCTTCTTTGATGCCCATATTCTATAGATTTTTCATTTTTAAATATATTTATTTAACCAAACTTTTAGATAAACTATTCTGGGTTATTATAGTAAAGAACTGTATTTACAGACTCCGGTAGTTTAGACTCAAGAAAAACATCACCAGTACCCAGAAACGTTCTGGGGAAGTGGGCTAATGTCCGTCTGTGCAAATTGTCTAGTTTAAACACTTGGAAACTTGTCCCAGTAACCGGAAAAGGTTCTGGGGATAAGGAATTTTTCCGGGTTTGAGAAAGTCGTCTGGTTAGCCAGAAATATCTCATCCTCGGAAGTGCTCTGCACCAATTGTTCCGGCTAATGGGGATATCACTAAATATATACAAATAAATCAGTGTAGGTGCGCATGATCCATTATATGCTGACAACCACATAGGAAACAAGAAAATATAAAAATCAACACCAAAAATTTTGAGAGAAAAATTTATTTTGTAAGATGTCGGGAAATATTCATACTATAGTACACAATTTAGGTTACTAGAAATCTTATACATGAATTGACTGTTAAACTCTGGTAACAAATTCATGCTTTTGGAGGACGCATTTAATATATACCTATTTTTACCCACAATAAGACATACTAAGACAAATTACATATCAGTAAAACTACATTATGCAAAACCTAACATTATAAAAGATCAGAATCACTGAAATATTACACAGCCCCTGAAAATTGGTGGATGAGTATGACAGACTTGGCTACTCTAGCGAACAACTGTCAGCAGAGGCGGGAAATATAACTGTGAACAACTTTATATTTTAGTGTGATTCTGATCTTTTAAAATGTTCGTTTTTGCATAATGTAGTTTTACTGATACGTAATTTGTCTTAGTACAGTATGCCTTATTGTGGGTAAAAATAGGTATATATTAAATGTGTCCTCCGAAAGCATGAATTTGTTACCAGAGTTTAACAGTGAATTCATGTATAAGATTTCTGATAAACTTCCTACGTGCTCCTGTTTGAAATAATGAATGTATGTAGTATCTTTATATAATTTAGGTAAATATATTTCTCGTCAGAAACGGTCATCCCAATGATTACGAATAAACTCATTTAGAAATACATCATTACTTCAGGACGAAATCGGACAGATTTGAAACAGCCAATCAACTGTAACTCTTGAGGAGGTGGCAGGGCATCTTTTCTCAGCTGGGAAAAAACACATTATAGTGCAAGGATGTGTTCAGCTATGGTGCTGCCAATATAACACAAGGCCACAAATACCTATTTGGTTTACCCTTTATTTCACACAACTTTACTTCAACTGAGCTTCCAACCCCCAAATTCAATCTGCTTTCTAGTCATTCAAGCACACTGCTACTTCCTGGATGTCCTGGTCTTCCTCTCTCCCTATTCTCTCAATATTATCTTCTCACCTGAGTCGACCCTGATCTATATTCCCGTACACTTCATTTCCACATAATAGTTGTTCTCTCCTAATTTACCCTACAGCACCAAATTTATAACTGAAAGGTGGTCATGTGGACAGCCTTAGGGAGTTTTTTCTAATGTCATAAATATATTATATACTGTATATATACTGTATATATATATATATATATTGTATATATCGAAATCTCAAAGTTCATTCCAAAGTTGATGACTAACCATTGATGGGCCTTTCTTCTTGCGAATGGATTTAGCATTCTTCTCTGGCGACTGAATCTCTGCATCACTGTTAGTTCCCTGGGTGCCCTCTGATCCACGACGTTGACGAGATATCCGCTTCTGTGGGGAGGAGTTGTCAGGTTTCTGAAAAAAGTTACTGAAGATTACCACGCAATATGCTGACCTTAATACTGAAGTGCAACTTTTCCCCTCTCGAGCATGATAAAAATGCACCAACCATTTCCATCAAATAATAATGTAAGCACAGTGTATAGATATGTAAATACCAAGATATGTGAACACGCCTGACGCCAAGACTCTGTTACCATTCATTGTACCATTTATTCACATGTCTGTATTACTACATATTATTATAGCATGTTTGATATCTATGCTTATGTCTAATGCCTATGTTCACTTACCATGTACCGATGTACTATGTCTGTACCGCGCTAGTCGAGTAACTAGAAGACCTCATTTATTGTCCTAGTAATGTCTAGCAACTCTCCTTGCCTAGCTAGCTAACTTCCCTCAGATCGGCTTCGGCCTGCCTACGACACGGATTCCCTTGTGCTCGCTCCTGCTTCTGTATCGGTCGGCTATCCTGCCAAGTCTTGTACTACTTATTGAATATATCTACTGCTCGTGCCCTGGAGTTTCAAGAACCTTGTCTAGGATTGCATCCCACCACACACAGTACTATACTGTTGAAAATTATATTTAATATACTGTTTAAATAAGTATAACATTCAGGGAAATACTAGAGATTGTCCTGGCTGTCTCTACGCCCTCTTCATGGGCATCTGTATCATTTATCCCAATTACAAATATTTATCATGCCTTATACAGCATGCCCATAAAATTCGCGGGGATTGGGTCCTTAAAATGGCTGCGAATAGCTAAATCCGTGAAAAACATTTGCTTACGTGGGGCTTTACATTTTTACTCATGTGCAAAGAAATATATACCGTGTTCCTTTGTGTTTGCCCTTAGAACAATTATTTCTTTTCCCTGTACTGCATTGGGAAAATCCTCTCACGAATAATCAGAAACAAGACAACAAAATGTAGAAAAATTTGAGTCTACCCTCAAGTCAACTCGGTGCTTTGTTATTAAAGTTAACTTTAATAACAAAGCACGGAGTTGATATTTTTTCTACATTTTGTTGTCTTGTTTCTGATTATCTGTGAGAGGATTTTCCCATTAATATTTATTTGTATGTGTTTTGTGTGTGCAGGTAAAAGAAATCACTGTCTCTAGAACGAATGGCTCCCTGTCCCGGCCGCGAAAATGCCACCAACTTTAAAACTACCCTCAGACATCCTTGGGTACATCCAGGGTGTCATCCACAAATAATCAGGGTCCACGTATTAAAAATCTGCGAATTGTCAGGGCATGCTGTACTCGTGTCATTTGGTATTTAAAATAATCACACACACTCTACTCCCACCTGAGATCCCTCGTCCGAGAATTGTTGTTCGACGCCACAACCGCATCTAGCCCATACGAGCACGTACTGATCGCTATAAGAACAGCCCAATCCCAACCATTGTAAAATTATCAATGACTTGTAATCAATCAGTGTATTCACTCCCACTCAGTCTTACCTTTTTGCAGTCACTATATTGAAATGCCCTTTAGTATGACCTTCTCCCCACCTGGTTATTATATATCATATTTGTTTCACTTATGTTACTTGTATATTATTTGTCAATCAAGAGACCCATTCCCCAATTATGTAACTATATTTTCAGCCTTCTGGCTGCCATGCTCTTTCAATAAACTGTTAATTATTATTATTATTGTTATATATATCATGAGTGTGCAGCGGCACACTTCATTGCTGACTATTCATGATGCCACTGAGCCATCGCCATCTTTAAACAAAATATGAAAAAATTTTCAAGCAGTGTGGCATGAAATATAATTTCAACAATTTCATTATTGGTAATTTGTTTTCATAAATTGAGAATTATGTCTGCAATTTATACACTATGCTTATGCAAAATGACATAAAAAGAGCTTTCATACAAGAAAGGTTATCTGTACAGTATTTGAATATTTCTGTCACTGTTTACTCAAAGTATGTTTGGGGAAGATGGGCATTTTAAGTTTCTTGGTTTCTTGAGACTGAGGCTTTAGTTGGAATGGAGTGGTGTTGATGCAAAGATAATACTGTATGGGTAAATGTAACTTTCTAAACCATACAAAGTACAACTTCATCACTAGGCTACCAACCTTAAACAAGGCTCCAGCCTTTTTTGTGAAAAGAACCGAGGTGCGACGATTAACACCTGATGGAGAGCTAGGTACAGATGGGGGCTCTTCTTCAGGACCATCTTCACTACTCTCCTTGTTGGGAGTTGCAGTATCAACTGATTCACTCTCCACTGTGAATATAAAAAGGTCAGAATAAATAGTATTTTTAGTTACTAATTACTGCTGCATTCATCTTACTATATTGCTGTATTCTAAATGTGTTGCAATTATTTCAAGGGTCATTAATTAATACCAATTACTTAAATTAAAAAATTTCACCTACATTCTTAATCAGTAAGTCAAGAATTCCCTCTATGAAATTTCAGCAAAATCTAAATTTTGACCACATCTGGTAAAACGCAAGGTAATAGGTCAGGCATTTTTAAGCGATAAAGACTTTAATGTTAAAGTCAATCATTATTCATGAGAAAACGTATAACGAAGTGATATAAAAATTACAGGCATAAAGAATGCAAATACCCCATCCCTGACGGGTACAGCACACTGTTTAGTAAGCCTTTGGTGCAAAAGAAGGCAGCTTGGCAGTACTGCACTTGCCTGCCCTCCCTTCCCTAACTACAAAGTTAGGTGCCCACTCACAGTTGGGTGAACTGGGGGTGCCCTAGGCGCAAACCAGCGACTCTTAGGACAGGAGGCGAGAGCTGTATCCACTTAGCTGCTGCACCCCAGAGGATGAAATAGAAGTAAAATATCTTACTTTTATGAAAATTTTGTGCCCCAAAAAGCATTAGACAAGAATAAAACTGTCTTCCTGCCAATTCTCTTAAAATGATACTCTAAAATGAGGGATTGACCTTGAAATTCCAATTTATAACGAAGGCAGGATCAGGCAACTCACACACTGCATTGCCTAGTTGAACCTAAATACCTCGACAATATGCATATACATGTATGGAACCATTTATCTGGCATCCAGAACACTAAAAAAAATTACAATGTTCTGGAACAAATTATATAAAATGAGCGCCAAGTAATTCCCGGACCGAGTAGAGAAATTTATATAAGTTCCACACATGTGAACTATATGTTACGTTATGGTTATTTTTAACTCGTAAACCTGGGTAGATACAGTAATTTCCCCATTAGCCAGAATCCCTGATCCCCAGAACTCTTTAATAGCCAGAATTTATATCATCCTGGACTTTTTCCGGAAAATTTTTGCACTTCCGGGTCTGCAAACGAGTTTCTGAAGTTGAAAATCAGCCATAATTTCCAGAAAAATTCAGTGAAAATTCTGGATAATATCTCTAATTTATTTATTTATATTTTTTCTTCTGGGTCTGGTGACAAATTCTGAGAATGTAATAATATGCAATTTTTGAAGAAATTCCAGGGGTTATGAAAGATTGTATCATGCTCTGCACGACCTCACATGCTGGGTGAGAAGACAGTTTGGGTAACTTGAGCCGTAGACTAGCATGCTGCAATTGGCTAATGTTATATATTGTTTGAAAGTTGTCGACGAAGTTACTCCAAAATCTCTCATCCCTGAACGAGCTCTGCACCAATTATTCCAGCTAAAGGGGAGATGGCTAGTGTATGTGTGAGCTTTTTTTTTTATTCAGTTACATGAACACACAATCCCATAAAAAAAATTGCGAAAAAAACCCAGTGAAATCTCATTTGACATGATTGGTTGAAGTGTGACCATAGTTATAACTAATGCAGAAAGCCATGGATTGTGTGAGTAGCAGTATAGTATTAATTTAATGATCTTTTAATTATTTAAGCCCCTAATTTAACAATTTTAGTTATTGGACAATATAAGTGTGCACTTTAAGTAATACAGATATACAGTAATACCCTAGATACATTCCTGAATAATTGATTACTTTCCAAAACAGCATTATAAGGGGCCATTAAGCGATTGCATATACTAGATAATCTACTTTTCGGGAAAGTAGATAACCAACTTTCCCGGAAAGTAGATATTTCCCATTTTCTATGATAAAAATTTCCCGTTTTCTATTTAAAGTAGATAACCAACTTTCCCGGAAAGTAGATATTTCCCTTTTTCTGTGATACTAATTTCCCGTTTTCAATGAGAATCTACTTCGGAAAATTCGGTAATAATTTCCAAAAAAGTCGATAATCTACTTTCCCGTAAAGTAGATAATCTACGTTACCGAAAAGTAGATAATCTACTTTTTAGGAAAGTAGATAACCAACTTTCCCAGAAAGTAGATATTTCCCATTTTCTGTGATACTAATTTCCCGTTTTCCATGACAATCTACTTCGGAAAATTAGGTAATATTTCCCCAAAAGTCGATAATCTACTTCCCCGAAAATTCAATAATCTTCTTTCCCAAAAAGTAGATTATCTACTTTTTGGGAAAGTAGATATTTCCCATTTTCTGTTAAAAATTTTCCGGTTTCTATGATAAGTAGATAACCAACTTTCCCAGCAAGTAGATATTTCCCATTTTCTGTGATGCAAATTTCCCGTTTTCTATGATAATCTACTTCGGAAAATTTGGTAATATTTTCCAAAAAAATCGATAATCTACTTCCCCGAAAAGTCAATAATCTACTTCCCGAAAAGTAGATAATCTACTTTTTGGGAAAGTAGATAACCAACTTTCCCAGAAAGTAGATATTTCCCATTTTCTATGTTAAAAATTTCCCGTTTTCTATGATAAGTAGATAACCAACTTTCCCAGCAAGTAGATATTTCCCATTATCTGTTATACTTATTTCCCGTTTTCTGTGACAATCTACTTCGGAAAAATAGGTAATATTTCTCCAAAAGTCGATAATCTACTATCACAAAAAGTCGATAATCTACTTTTTAGGAAAGTAGATAACCAACTTTCCCAGAAAGTAAATAATTCCCATTTTCTGTGATACTAATTTACCGTTTTCTATGACAATCTACTTCGGAAAATTAGGTAATATTTCCCCAAAAGTCGATAATCTACTTCCCCGAAAATTCGATGATCTACTTTCCCAAAAAGTAGATAATCTCCATTTCGGGAAAGTAGATATTTCCCATTTTCTGTGATACTAATTTCCCGTTTTCTATGACAATCTACTTCGAAAAATTAGGTAATATTTCCCCAAAAGTCGGTAATCTACTTCCCCGAAAAGTCGATAATCTACTTTCCCGAAAAGTAGATAATCTACTTTTTGGGAAAGTAGATAACCAACTTTCCAAGAAAGTAGATATTTCCCATTTTCTATGATACAAATTTCCCGTTTTCTATGATAAGTAGATAACCAACTTTTCCATTAACTAGATATTTCCCATTTTCTGTGATGCAAATTTCCCGTTTTCTATGATAATCTACTTCGAAAAATTAGGTAATATTTCCCCAAAAGTCGGTAATCTACTTCCCCGAAAAGTAGATAACCAACTTTCCCAGAAAGTAGATATTTCCCATTTTCTATGATACAAATTTCCCGTTTTCTATGATAAGTAGATAACCAACTTTCCCAGAAAGTAGATATTTCCCATTTTCTGTGATGCAAATTTCCCGTTTTCTATGATAATCTACTTTGGTAAATTCGGTAATATTTCCCCCAAAAGTCGGTAATCTACTTCCCCAAAAAGTCGATAATCTACTTTCCCGAAATGTAGATAATCTACTTTTCGGGAAAGTAGATAACCAACTTTCCCAGAAAGTAGATATTTCCCATTTTCTATGATACAAATTTCCCGTTTTCTATAAGTAGATAACCAACTTTTCCAGAAAGTAGATATTTCCCATTTTCTGTGATGCAAATTTCCCGTTTTCTATGATAATCTACTTCGAAAAATTAGGTAATATTTCCCCAAAAGTCGGTAATCTACTTCCCCGAAAAGTAGATAACCAACTTTCCCAGAAAGTAGATATTTCCCATTTTCTATGATACAAATTTCCCGTTTTCTATGATAAGTAGATAACCAACTTTTCCATTAACTAGATATTTCCCATTTTCTGTGATGCAAATTTCCCGTTTTCTATGATAATCTACTTTGGAAAATTCGGTAATATTTCCCCCAAAAGTCGGTAATCTACTTCCCCAAAAAGTCGATAATCTACTTTCCCGAAATGTAGATAATCTACTTTTCGGGAAAGTAGATGACCAACTTTCCCGGAAAGTAGATATTTCCCATTTTCTATGATACAAATTTCCCGTTTTCTATGATAAGTAGATAACCAACTTTCCCAGAAAGTAGATATTTCCCATTTTCTGTGATGCAAATTTCCCGTTTTCTATGATAATCTACTTCGGAAAATTCGGTAATATTTCCCCCAAAAGTCGGTAATCTACTTCCCCGAAAAGTCGATAATCTACTTTCCCAGAAAGTAGATATTTCCCATTTTCTATGTTACAAATTTCCCGTTTTCTATGATAAGTAGATAACCAACTTTCCCAGAAAGTAGATATTTCCCATTTTCTGTGATGCAAATTTCCCGTTTTCTATGATAATCTACTTTGGAAAATTCGGTAATATTTCCCCCAAAAGTCAGTAATCTACTTCCCCAAAAAGTCGATAATCTACTTTCCCGAAATGTAGATAATCTACTTTTCGGGAAAGTAGATAACCAACTTTCCCGGAAAGTAGATATTTCCCATTTTCTATGATACAAATTTCCCGTTTTCTATGATAAGTAGATAACCAACTTTCCCAGAAAGTAGATATTTCCCATTTTCTATGTTACAAAGTTCCCGTTTTCTATGATAAGTAGATAACCAACTTTCCCAGGAAGTAGATATTTCCCATTTTCTGTGATGCAAATTTCCCGTTTTCTATGATAATCTACTTCGGAAAATTCGGTAATATTTCCCCCAAAAGTCGGTAATCTACTTCCCCAAAAAGTCGATAATCTACTTTCCCGAAATGTAGATAATCTACTTTTCGGGAAAGTAGATAACCAACTTTCCCGGAAAGTAGATATTTCCCATTTTCTATG